>NW_020951112.1:3431643-3664224 GCF_900497805.2 Vombatus ursinus | reverse complement strand
TAACCCCAAGAAGTAAAATAGGAAATACTGTTTCCAAATCATGGATGAAAAAATTGAGGCACAGGGAGGTCAAACACCAAAATCAGACAGCTATTCCTCTATATCTGCCTCACTATATTCACTATCAGATTTTTTAAAAAAATTATATGTTAACATAGTATTTTCTACAAGGAAAACAAGATAATGAAACTCAATATTTAGAATGCCACTGCAAGGAACATGAAATTGTATCAAAGATTTTTTTTTACTTTAGTAACAAAGATGATCGCATTTCCTCAATGGTGTGTAAATGACTTTTATAAATCTCTCTTTAACCTCGTCTAATCATCTCTCTCCTTTGTGCTACATTATAAAGCATGAGCTCTGTGCAGTTGTTTTAGATGTTCACAGCTCTTTCCCCTTCCCTTGGAGGAATAACCACAAAATGTAATCCAGGCTGGAAAAGCAATGGATAGATGGCTCCCAAGTGCTTTAAAGGAATTTGCTTACTAAAAACAAGGCTCACTCCAATGCTTAAGACAGGGGCTCTTACCTTTTTCCAAAAATATATGGCTATCATTCTCTAAAAGTTGTTCTTCCAGCATCATGCTGTCAATTGAAATGGCATCCAGTGAGACTTGGGAGGGACTTCTCTTCATATTCTTATAAGAAACAGAGAATGCAGGTGGAGGGGGCGGGCAGCGTTCCTTAGGCTTTCCACTTTTTCAACATGTAAAAATATCAGGAAATTGGTATGAGAAAGGCAATTCCATGATAACATTATTTTCTTCTAACTAAATAAAATAAAAACATATATGCTACCCTAAGGTATTAGTGATAAGCTATTTTAAGAAAAAAATGAACATTCAAAAAATATCTGGAAAAACATTCATAATAAACATTTTAGTCATAATCCAGGAATCCACCAAGTTAAGGTGCAAATATTTCAATGGGGGGGAGAAGAGGAGGTGGGGGAAAGAGAAAATGCATGCTTGCTAATTGAAAAAAAAGGAAACTAAAATGAAAACTACAGTACTAAAATTCTTATTCCTTGCCTTAGTAATGGAAATCCTTCTGACACTTTTTCCCAAAGAAAGTTTAAAAAAATCAGATACATTTCTATGCCAATACTCCAAAACTATCACTGAAAAGTCATTTCTGATTTTCATTCACAAACTTTCACTTTTAAGAATTAATTTCCATTTTGGTATTGACCATTATATATTGAAAGAGTTCACCGTGCAACTTCATATTTGCAGATTTACTTTAAATATTTAGTATCCAAGTGCTAACTGATCATCTATAGTAACGACAGATTTATATCCTGAAAATATTTTCCTTAATTTAAAAAAAAAAAAATGAACTCAACAGTGAATAATTACCTTAAAGAGGATTGTGATGTAAACATTCTAACTGTAGATGCCTGATCTTTATTTATTTCTTGTTCCTGAGAGAGTAAAGCAGTTTCTGGGATCAGAGAGTCTGTTGTTCCATTTGCTTTATCCATTAAACTATTTGGAAACATATTCTGTTCATCATCTTTATCAATTAACAAAGTTCTAGACTCTTCTTTGTCATCTAAGACATAAGGTGAATCTGTGGAAGACGAGCTACTTTTGTCCCTTATTTCCATAAAAACTTCTTCCGTCCCACTTCTGCAAAATAGCCCAGTACTCTCATCTTCTGTTATTTTGCCTAAGCTCTTATCTGATGAATCCAAAAATGACATCCCTTTCTGCAGATTTGTATCGCTGGCTGACTTAAAAAGACATGGATCCATGGACGGCACGTGGCTAAGGTCAACACTCATAGACCTATTGTCTGCCATCAAATTAACACCTGAACCCCTGGCAGGATCCACTGCACCAGGAACAGATTTCCTTTTGGATTTCAGAGTGTCTCCAGCGTCCACAGGTGAATCTTCAGGGACCTCAGGGCCTTGGCCTTCAGAGAGGGGAGACTTAAATGAATGGGCTTGATCTAACGGGTGGAGCAGCAGAGCAACTTCTGCACTTTTCAGCAAAATGCCCACACAGACGGATGCCTCTGTGGCAGGTTTGCCTGTCACTGCTTCCACATCTTTCCTTAAGTTCTCAGAAAGCAGAACAAGCGACTCATGGAGGAAAAGCAGGAACAGATACTGGTAGTGATTGATCTGCATACTGACGTGTTTCTGAATGTGAACCAAGACGTGAAGGTCAGCATTTGGGGAAGCCGCGGCAGAGAGGGGAGCCACCAAAGCCTCGGACGGAGGCACGCCTTGAGCACCATCGCTCGTGGGCGCAGACTCGGTGCTGTAATACTCCTTGAGGAGCTTCTTGCGCTTTAGGCGACTGGCCAAATCGCTAGATTCACTTTTTGAAATGTTTAAAGGTGTCAGGTTACAAGACTGGAGCTCTTTCTGGGACTCTGCAAATCGAGTGGGCTGGCAAATCCAGAGGGAAAGGGGAAAGGAGTCGACAAAGTTCACCGGCCTCCCCTTCCCACTTCTCATGCCTTCGTAGTCTACCCAGAACTGGGCAAAGTGCACAGCCCAGACATCAGTGGCTGCTGAGGTCTTAAGAGTGTGCTTATTTAACTTGGGAGTAACATAGCCTTTATAAACATCGTGCATCTTGGTATCCTGTTCATGAGCATGTCTCTGGAAGATTGGATGTAGGAGATCAAAATTATCGCAAGATTTGGGAAAGCTGGTATACGTTTTACTGAAAAAACTACAATCTTTGAAGTCCTGGAACAAAGCTTCTAAATCAGAATGCCTGCAGTTTGGAGAATGCCTTGTATTTGTGGCAATCATTTCAGAACTCTGAACAGAAACTGCACGTGGTTGATCTTGATGGCATTCTGATTTCTTTTCAGAAGGAATGACAAGCTAGAAGAAAAAAAAAACATTTTATCTAGTCAAAGTTATAAGTACCTAAATTTATTTTCATTTATCAAAGCCAAGACTTAGCTCAAAAGGAATTTTCCTGCAAGTTTCACATGAAAAATCAGTTAAATGCTTTACTATTTGAACATAAATTGTTAATTTGGTCACATTGCTTATGAGAGACAGCTAGATGGCGTGACAGTGCACAGAGTGCTCGGCCTGGAGTCAGGAAGCCCAGAGTTCAAATCCTACCTCAGGCTCTTCCCACCTGTGTGACCCTGGGCAAATCACCTTACCTCTGTCTGCTTAAGTTTCCTCATCTGTAAAATGGGGATAATAATAACAACTTCCACGCAGGGTTGTTTTGAGGATAAGTTAACATTTGTAAAGCCTTCTGCAAACTTTAAAACACTATATAAATGTTAGCTATTGTTATTATGTTCATTATATAATATTATACAACACAAAGGACATTTTATTATAAATTTTGGAACTGTGTAGTGTTTCATACTTTTTTTTATAGATGATATGTGACAGAATGAAGAAAATATAATATGAAAAAAAGTCAGATGCTGGGAACCTTTTTATGATGTGTATATATTCAGATTTTTAAAATTCTCTGACCCAAGTTTTAGACTTTGAAGACTTAGAAAATAGACTCAGGAAAAAGACTAGAAAACAGAAAGGAGGAAAAGTAAATCATTCAACTCAAGAGGCTGATTTCTATTAATACTCATCTTTGTAAATGCTCATACACTAAAACCTTAATAGACAGGTGCACAACAAGACAAGAGTACCAACAGGGTACAGAGTACGAGGTCTGTAGTCAAAGGACCTGGAATGGATTCCGACGTCCACTCCTTATTAGCCCCATAGGCCTCAGGCTCCTCATCTGTAAAACAAGGCAGTTACGTAGACTCTCCTCTCTTTCTCATACATATCGTGTGTGTAT
The DNA here is from genome assembly GCF_900497805.2 of Vombatus ursinus. NCBI lineage: Eukaryota > Metazoa > Chordata > Mammalia > Diprotodontia > Vombatidae > Vombatus > Vombatus ursinus. The sequence continues at coordinate 3,660,424 of NW_020951112.1, read as the reverse complement.
GTATACACACACAAGTGTGTGTTTACACATTATATAACACTTAGATCATATTATATTACATATTATCTCAAAGTTCTCTTTTAACTTTAAATCCTATGATCCCGAGATTGAATCAATATCTTAAACAACATTTTGAAAACTTTCAAATACTGAGCATCTAGATGGAATTTTCTTTATGAGAAGTTCAAAAGTCTTAATCCCTGGGATGATAATCAATTTGCTGATCACGTATTGGAGGAAGGAAGCGTGATATACTCTGATGACCAAGGGACTGACTGCAGCAGGATGGCAAGTATAGCCATTAGCAACCTTCAGGAGAGAAAAGTCATTCCAACCTCAGGTTGGCCGTAACAGAAGGAGGTTGGATTAGATGATCTTGAAAGCCCTGTTTCTCCTTGACTAGACAGATGATCCCTAAGGCTTCTTTCAGACTCAAAATTTAAGACACTGATATTCTCTGACATGAGAGAAACAGGAATTTTTGTGAAGTCCCCATCTCCTCACTCTTTAATACATGACACCATTTCTTTGGGTCCTCTTTCTAGAATGTGTCTGCTGTTAACAGTTTAACAGTTCAAATATGATAATATTCAGGGGACAAACCGCCAAATCTTATAATCAGAACTTTTGGTTTCATACATATATATGTGTGTATGTGTATATGTATATATACACATGTGTATATACATATACATGTGTATATACATATATATACACATGTGTATATACATATACATGTGTATATGCATGTGTATATACATGTACATGTGTATATATACATATACACATACATACATACACGTGTATTTTTAAAATCTCTTCCTAAGTCACAGGAATTGGACATGAAGAAAAGAAACCTTGAGCTAATTTTAAAACTTCAACTTAAGAACTCACCTCCAGCCAGAATATTTAAATCACATCTAGTGAGCAATAAAACCAATTACGGTTTCACATCTTTCTTGCTCACTTCTGAATGGAACAACAGCCAAATGAGGAAATGGAAGTCAGAAAATGAAACAAAGAGACTGAGGTAACCATAAAATGAATAATCAATTTCTCTATCATGACTGAAAATGTAAAGGTTAAAAATAAAGATACTAAATGAAAATCAGCATCATAGCTAAGAAAATGCATACCATCAAAGGCAACTGAAATTCTGGAAATGATAATGCTAAATGCGGAATCTCTTCCTGACTCGTGATGGCAAAGTAACTTTGTTCTAGGATCATGGGATTCAGAGCTGGAAAAGGCCTCAGAGGCCTAGAACTCAGTCTCTGACTCTACAGAAGAGGAAACAGAAGCTTCTAGAATTTGTTACAAAAGGCTGCAAAGGTACTAAATTAGGAGCAGAGTCAGGGTTCAAATCTCTGTGTTCCCCAGATCTTTCCACTAACCCCCAAACAAGGAAGGTTGAGGAGACCAGACCTTGCCCTCATTGTTGTTCTGGGCACCATACTTCAAGAGGGATACCTGCAGTCTTCTTCTCACCAGAGGTCATACAGTACCTTAAGCATTAATCCATCAACTCGAATATCAACGTGTTCATCAGACTTTGAATTGTCATTCAACTTGTACATGGCCATGAACTGATTGAGACTTTGTTTTAAATCCAACACAAACTGATTTAACCAGAGAAGACTTCTCTCATCCAGAGTAAATTGTAGTGCATTCAGTTGTACATAAAGGTTGGGACATGGAACTGGGCAGAAAAAAAATAAACACGAATGTGAAATTTATAGTTCTAAAGCATGAATAATCTTTACTGAAAACAGAAAATACAAGCACTGAGGTAATAAGGCAGCAAGGTGGCACAGTGGATGGAGCACTGGCCTTGGAGTCAGTAAGCCTTGAGTTCAAATCAGTCTCAGACACTTACTAGATGTGTAACCTTGGACAAGTCATTTAACCTCTAAATGCTCCATCAGTTTTCCTCATCTATAACATGCAAACTGAAAGCACTATATAACTGCTAGCTATTACTATCAGCAACAGCCAAGAACGGCAAACTTGAAAGGCATCTCTGCTCAGTAACCCACCAGTGAATACTCTGGAAGCTGCTTTCAACCGCCCCCTGTGGAGACGGGGACTGTGACTCCCAGTTGAGGAAATTCCCTCTACCAAAGCAGGTTAGTCCTTTCTTCGCATCTCTGAGCCAGAGAGTTGCCTATGCCACCAAGAGGTGAAGTGATCCGTCCACAGTCACACAGCCACTGCTAATGTGTCAGAGGTGGGACTGAACTCGGGGCTTCCTGCCTTCAAGTCAACCTCTCCACCCAACTCTCTCTCCTTCCTTGGAAGCTGAACGCTCAAGAGATGAATCTCACCCACCCACTCCAAATGACGAAGCCAAGAATGGACATGAGAAAGAATTCCTAAGCGATGCATCCACAGTGAATACAATTCTTCATAGCACTTCTCAAATAATGTTTCTGTGCCCATTTCAAAGGAGTGAAACATGAACCACGTGCTCATTTCTACCATGCCCAGCACTTCCCTCTGCTTAAAGGCAGAGGATCACTCCTTCTCAGTTCTAGTTCATGAGGAGCGAATAGGAGCTTTCTTAAAAACAATCATGCCTGGGAATCCTTGTAAGTCAATCTCGTGCACTGCCCACAAGGCTTTTGAGGGTCCTGCTCTGACCTCCACATGGCTAGCATTAATGATGCTCACTAGAGCTAAACAGCTCCAGGACTGGCAACATACAAGAAAACTAACTCTCTGTACAATACGCCCTAGCACAGTGGTTCTCTGAGATGATGAGCTTTTTGTCCAGTGGTAAAGGGACAGAAAATCTACATATAAGACAAAATCAACACAGATGTGACCCTTGGTCTCAGCAAATACAAATGTGCATCAAAAAAGATGGTGGAATGTAAAGGTTTATTATGCTTCATTAAATCAAGATGAGCAGAATGGCTTTGGAGGCAAAGAATGTTCATCTTAAAGTGGATCCTAATTTTCTGAAGGTTTCCAGACATTTCTGAACACTGTTTCTTAGTGAAAATGGCTTAATGAATGCCTTAAACAACATCCACTTAGTTGTCCTTAATTCTGAACATGACAAATATTGTTACCCAAACTGAAGAGAAAGCTTTAATTTAGCATGAGGTATTTTTAAGCAAACTTGAAAGTCTACCTACTGACATCCTTCTAGCCCACATCCTAATTACGTCTGTAATCTCATGCCTGGATTACTGCAAGCTCCAGGCTGGCCTCCTTACTCTCAATCTTTCCTACCTTAATTCGTCCAACATACCTGCTGATTAACCGCACCTATTAAATCTGTGTTGTCAGAGTAGTCTTCCTCAAACGTTGCTTTCATCATTTCATTCTTCTCTGATGCCTAAGTTTCTCAGCCCCCATAATACTGCCTCCACCCAACATTCCCAGAGTGCTTTACCATTAACTTGCATACACGATCTCACTTGACCCTCACAAATATCCTGTGAGGTAGAAAGGACAGACGTAATCACATTTTACAGATGAGGAGACAAAAATTCGGAGGGATGAGTCAATCAATCAAGTATTCGTTAATGCGACCCCAAATGGGGTTGTGACCCACAGTTTAAGAAGTGCTGACTGGGGTCACGAGTGGAAAAAGTTTAAGAAGCACTGTAAGTAACCAAGGTCACAAGGTGAGAAAGGGGCAGAATGATGTCCGCAGTTCCACTGCGCCATGTTTGTCCCTCTGGCCCCATTCTCTCTGGGTGGCCTTATTTTGCCAAACTCTTCAAGCATCTTCCTAATTAGGCTACTCTCTTCAATGCCCCATGAATAATCTACCGTGCTCGTTCCCACACCTCCATCTTCACATCCTCCTCTCAGCTTCTTCCGTTCTAGTCACCCCATACCCTTTTGATAAGGTCCAGTTCAAGGACCATCTTTTCAGTGAAAACTCTCGACTACTTCAGCCCTTAGGGAAACCCTACATGACTTTAATATACCACAAAATTCAGCACCTCATCATATACTATTTATTTTGGACACTGCCTGTTTCATGAGACTTGGGTTCTACTCCCAAATCACTAATCACTAGCTAGGAAATTACCCTCAAAAATCCCTCACCAGATCCTCAAACTATCATCCAAGACCACTCTTCCCTTTCTCCACCAAACTTCCAAAAAAAGCTGTCTAAACTGACTGCCTCCATCTCCTTTCACTCACTTTTCAACTATTTGCGATCGAGCTTATGATTGCACTTCTCAGCGGAATCCGCCCTCTCCAAATTAGCTTGGAGGTTAACATTAATGAACAAACATCGACCTAGAAGGAGATCTCTTATTTGCCTGTCTCCAGCATCCATTCCCTTCTTTCCGTTCCCAGCGGATCCCCCATTTTGAACACCCCTCGCCTCTTGCTTGGACAACTACAACACCCTCTTCACTGGTCTCCCTCCTTATGTTTCTGCTCCAGTTTATTGTACAGACCATTACTTGTGTCATCTTCTTGAAGGACTACTAGGATTTCAACACTATCTCCCTCAGAAAATTTCAAAAGCTATTCACTGTCCATCTTATGGATGCAAATGGAAAGGCCTTCCCTAATCTGACTGCAACTTACCTTTTCAGCTTTATCTAACACTAAGTCCCTTCTATGCTTTCTGTATTGCAGCTACATAGATCATCACCATTCCCTAAATTTGTCCTGCCCCTTCTCTCTCGCATTTCCTCATGCCACCTGGGACATGCCTGGAACAGCTCAAGTACTGTTCTTTCCAAAAGCCTCCCCGACTGCCCCACAGGGGACAACCTCTTCCAGCACTACACTCACAACCTTGCCATCTACTAACCAAACTTCATATCTATTATGGTGAAGGTGCTTCTCTCTCGTTATCACCTACTGCACCATAACCTTCTTGAAGGTTCCTCTCTGGGGTTTTCTTTATCTTCACATTCCTCTGCCCTGCACACAAGCCCTTGACAAATCTACATAGCATTACTGCATCTGTTCATTGATTAATGTGGTCTAAGCTTTGTCTTATCTGCACAACCAGAGGGTAAATTCTTTGAACACAGAGACCATATTGTCAGGCACACAGACACATGCTAATTTAAAATGACATTTAGAAAATGAAATTATTTACAGGGAAGGAATAGTATTTTAAGGAGTCTTTCCTGAGAAATTCCCAAAAATAAAAGTCTAGGTAGGTTCACTTCAAAGTACACAAAACCCAGAAGTTTCTCATATTGAAAAATGGTTTACTTCTACACTAATGATGTGAATGTAAAAATCACATGGATGTTTTTTGAAGACCGCTTGGATGAGTATGAACACTAAACTATGACACTAGTAAAAAGCTACTTTGGACATTGCTCTCTTACCTACCTTTCTTGGTATTCTTTGCTGATTTCTCTGTTTACTCTCACCCCATTAAGGTGGTCATCCCTCAAAACTCTGCCCTCAACCCTCTCCTTTTCTCTTTCTGTATTCTTCTTTGCTACCTCATTCACACCCAAGGCTTTCATTCCCATCTCTACATACACAATTCCCCCACTTCTCTCTCTCTCTACCTCCCTATCTCTTTCTCTCTCCCCCTACATCTCTCCTACCCTATCTTTCCCCCATCTCTCTCCCTCCCCATTTCTCTTTCTCCCCCATTTCTCTCTCCCCCTTTCTCCCCTCTTCCTCTCTCTCCCTGTCTCCCTTATTGAACCTCTCAGATCACTCATTTTTCCTATGCATTCAATCATCATCTGTTCTTTCTTAAAAGTTATTTATGAAAGTACCTCATTCCCGCCTCCTAAAGGGCTCTTACAATCAACGAGATCATAATCTCATTTTTCATCTTTGTAGACTCACTGCCTACCACAGGGTTGTGAGTGTGGTATGTACTTAATAAATGTTTACTGAACTGAATGCTAAATTTAACAAAAAATTGGTTTTAGTTAATGGGAATCATCAGACACAAAGCTCAAGGCTTTTTAAACAGAAAGTGGGGTAAATGAAAAGGGATATGAATTCCTTGTGCATTCATTTATAGAATTAGTGGAAAGAGAGCCAAGAACAAGCGAGGAGACAAGAGTTCTAGTTCCAGCTCTTTGAATCATCACCTATGTACTCTTGGGCAAGGCATATGATCATAATCCCTGTTTCTATTTCCTCAGTTGTCAAAAGCTCTTTTTCCTATCTACTTCTAAAGGTCATAGTAAAGATCAGATGAAATGTCCATGAAAACTCCTAGACAGAATGTGTACAGCATATAAATGAAATATGATTAAGGCAATGAAGCACTAGATTACAAAAGGCTTGAGCTGGTAGGCGGGGTGGGGGGGGGGAGAAGCAAGGATCTAGCTATCAAGGGCTGGGAATGGACATCTACCTAAAGTAAATTCCCGTGCTGCTTTGATTTGTCCAAATTCACACTCCCACCTAGTATATTTTTTAATTGCTGTTCAGTCGTGCCTAATGTTTCATAACCCCATTTGGGGTTTTCTTGGCACAGATGCTGGAGTGATTTGCCATTTCCTTTTCTAGCTTATTTTACAGATGAGGAAACTGAGGCATATAGGATGAAGTGACTTGCCCAGGGTCCCCCAGCTAGTAAGTGTCTCAGGCCAGATCTGAACTCAGGGAGCAGAGTCTTCCTGACTCCAGGCCTGGCGCTCGACCCACTATGGCACCACCTAGCTGCCCTCTCCCAGTACAAATGTTTGTTCTAATAGAGCTGTACAGCAGAAGTTCATTTATGAACTAAAATAAGCAGCAGCAGTCTCTGTCATCCTTTTTGTCCACAACAATAGCTAGGGTTCACAGAGCACTCTCAGGCGGCCACAGTGTTCTGTGTAGTCATCTCCTTTGATCCTCACTATTATTATCCCCATTTCTTGGATTAAGACACTGAGACCTGGAAAGGCTACATAACGTCCAGCGCTTAAGGCAGAGGTTGATCTCAGGTCTTCCTGACTCAAGTCAACTGCTCTAACCACTACACCACCTAGCCGCCCTGAGTACTCCTGAGTACACCACCTTACATCTGAGTGAAGTAAGTACAGTGTTTTAGGAGAGCTGGGTCATCCTCCATCCTCAAGGCATTAATAAGACACTGAGAGACACACGACGTCATTGATGAGAACACTGCCCCCCCCAACTTCTTATCACAGCATTCCTTTCTGATATGATTCTTATCTAGAAATCTTTCATAGATGAAGAGAATATACAAACGGTTTTCTATAAACTGTTTTTCCCAATTCTTCATTTTAATATTGTCTACTACAACACTGGGGAGGGGGGGGGAATGTCCCCAATAAAGCAAGTCTTATAAAGCATCACTTCTGGAATATTTAGCTTGAAAGAGCTATACAGGCAATGAATTAGCAGCTCAACTCTGAATCTTAAGATTGCCTTCACAGAATAAGCTTGACTTAAAAAAAAAAGATTATCAGCTCTTAATATTCACTATTTCAAATGCATTGCTACGATAAAAATTTCCTGCCATAAATGTGTTCTTTGGTTTGAAAGTATTTGTTATTTGTTACATTCCACATTCATCCTGAATTACTAATTTTTTTTCAGTAGCTAAAATCAGGTTGGATTTTACAAATGAGAAATTAAAGCTTTCAATTTATTCTGGAAATACAATTTTGATACTTCAAATTTTCACATTTCCATCAGATAAACGTCAGAAGCTTAATAACTATGTGCCAAATAAGTCGTGAAATAGAAGAAAATATATCTTACTGGGAAAATCCTTGCCATCTGGATAGTAGTATTCTGTGAATTCTATATAAACAGCTGACATTTCTTGTGGAAGATAGAGGGATTTTTTATTGCAAGAAATCATAGTTTTGGGGGAAGATCGATACTGGTCTGCTGTAGAGACCTGCAAAAGAATCCAGACTGATTAAATGATACTATTTTTAGACATCAAGAATAAAATACTTTCCAAATGGAATCTGTAAACTCAAAGTACTTTAATAACAAAGTGTTTGATTAAAAAAAAAAATCTCCCTGCAGTCAACTTTCAAAAGATCTATTCACGATTTTAAAGAAGGATTTTGTTTTTCTCAAAATCTAAGGGAAAAGTGTCAAAAGGAATCATGATTTAACTGTACACTTAATCTTTATAAAGACATTTCAGATGATCCTGAAATGACAAGGTAACACTGACCGTTCACCCTATTATCTGACAACTGTAGTCACTGAAGATTAAATATAATAATTACCAAGAGAATAATACGTAAAAATGAAGATTAAGCAATAGGCATGTAAAAGAGAAAAATCCATGCATAAAGACTGCCATATACTTCTAGGGCTATATCCCAAAGAGATCACACAAATGGGAAAAGGACCTACATGTACAAAAATATTCATAGCAGCTCTTTTTGTGGTGGCAAAGAACTGGAAATTGAGAGGATGCCCATCAATTGGGGAATGGCTGAGCAAGCTGAGGTATATGAATGTGATGGAATGCTATTGTGCTATAAGAAATGATGAACAGGCTGACTTCAGAAAAACCTGGAAAGACTTATATGGACTGATGCTGAGTGAAGTGAGCAGAACCAAGATAATGTTGTACACAATAACAGCCACGTTGTGTGATGACTAAAATTGATAAACTTAACCCTTCCTAGCAATACAAGGATCTAAGACATCTCCAGAGGCCTTGTGATGGAAAATGCTATCCACACCCATAGAAAGAACTATGGAAGCCGAATTGTTATTTTTTTTCTCTTCTGTTGAGTTTTGTTTCCTCTTTCTGATGGTTCCTCCTATTGATTTTAATTTCTACTTACAACATCACTAATGTGAAAATATGTTTAATATGAATGTAAATGTATAGCCTATATCAGATTGTGCGCCATCTTGGGGAGGGTGGTGGGGAGGAAGGGGGAGAAAAATTTTAAACTCAAAAGCATATGGAAGTGATTATTGATAAATGAAAAAAAATTAATAAAAAAAATTTTAAAAAAAGACTGCCATATAAGCTTTCCCCTCTCTATTCTACCTAAAAAAGAGAAATACAAAATGCCTCTTAATCTTGTGAATCCTCCCTTTCTGTTTCTGCAGTGACCACAGAGTATCATCAGAAAAGGAAGAGGGGATGCAAATAATCACATGATGTTCAGGCCATCTATAAAATTTAATTTGGTCATTAATACTCCAAACATTGAGAGCCTTAACTAATAACAAACAAGAAGACAGGCTACCAGAGGAACTGAATTTTATTAGTCTTGACCTTTTTATTATAAACAAAACCAAAAGAAAGAAGAAAGCTGCAATTAAATAGCTCGGTTTCTCTAGAGGAGGCAAACAAAAGAAATGATAGAGATGGTTTTATTGAGTGCACAGAGGCAACAAGAAACATCATTTCATGGGGCATTTAGTCATCCCATATGAACAACAAAAAAGAAAAGGAATAGCCATTTCAAGGCAAATATGAAAAAGAGGTGGAAGGAAGGAAGCCTAGAAATAACAGACCTCAAACCATATAGAGCAACAAAAATCAAAAATTTTATAAGTCAATCAGTGGTGGGGCAGCTAGGTGGTGCAGTGGATAGAGCTCTGGCCTTGGAATCAGGAAGACCTGAGTTCAAATCCCGCCTCAGACACTTGACACTTACTAGCTGTGTGACCCTGGGCAGTCACTTAACCCCAATTGCCTCATCAAAAAAATAAATAAATAAATAGATAGATAAAAGTCAATCAGTGGAACAAATTAGGCACATAGCATACAGAAGCAACAGAATATAGTATCAAAATGTTTATTAAACTTAAAGACCTGAACAAGGAGGATATAAACTCATTATACAACAAAAATTCACCAGAAAAACTGGAAAGCAGTAGCAGAGATAAGGTTTAGACCAACATATCCCACCATATACACTAAGATATGCTCTAAATGGATACACGCTATAAAAGATCACATCATAAACAAATTAAGGGAGAGAGGAAAGAAGTAACTTCAGCAACTATGGAAGAAAAAGAGTTCATTACTTAATAGAAAAGATCACACCGGATAAAACAGAAAATTTTCATTAGAAAAAATGGAAAGGTTTTTTACAGGAACAAAATCAATGCAGATAAAATTAAAAGAGAAAGAGTCAAAATGGGGGGGGGGCAACCCTCTGCAGCAAATTTCTGCCACATTTGTATCCAAGATACAAAACAAACTAATTTAAATATATAAGGACAAGTCATTTCCCCACAGATAAATGGTCAAAGGATATAAAAAAGTAGTTATCAAAGGAAGAAATCTAAGCTACCAATAACCAACTATAATGCTCCAAATAACTCATAATTGCAGAAATGAAAATTAAAACAACTCTGAGGTTCTACTGTATACCTATCAGAGGGTCAAAAATAATTGAAAAAAAAAAAAGGAAGATGGGAGTTGCTGGAGGGGCCTGTGTAAAGAGAGGTACATTAACACACTGTTGGGAAAGCTGTGAAGTGATTCAGCTATTCTGGAAAGCAAGTAGGAGCTATGCCCCAAAGGTCACTAAATTGTGTATCCACTGATCTAATATTACCACCAGTAGGCCTATACTGCAGAGAGATCAAAGAAATGAAGGAAAAGATCCACATGTACAAAAAATATTCACAGCAGCCCTCTATCTTATAGCAAAAAAATGTAAACAAAAGGTGATCTTCCATTAGGGAATGAATGACTGAACAAATTGTGATATAAGGATATAATGAGATATTCTACACTGTGAGAGAACCCTAGGAAATCTGCATGAATTGAGGAAGGGTAAAGTGAAGCAGAAACCAGGGAACACTTCATACAAGTACAAAACTGTCAAGAAAAATAATCCTAAAAAATCAAGGACTCAATGCAATGATCAACCATAATCTGAGAGAGCTATGATATATAAGGTGGTGAGGACAAAATGAATGGAGAGAATTATCCTAAGCCTAAATTAAATTCAGTCATATCAGGCAGACCTAGCCAAAACACTTCATTTTAAATGAAATAAGCATTGGCTTCCCAGAGCTACTCCTAAGAACTACTAAAAGTTTTCATAAGTGACATTGAAAGGGCATAGAACTTACTTGGTATATATTGAAATCTGCAAGTCTAACCACCACAGAACTGGACATCAGCTTAGCTTTTGATTGCTGAGATGATGTAGAAGGAGTTCTAGAAATCCCTTTCGGCACCGATTCTTTCCCTATAAGAAACAAAAAATTTTTTTAAATGTATTGCAAAAGCATTTTCATAGTCAATAGCATGGCCCTTTACTATTAATAGAACTATTAGAAGTCTGCAGTAGAAAACATTTAGAGTTAAAATGATCCCACCTCTTTTAAACAAGAAACCTGCACACACAAAAATGCCCAAGATAATGTCTTCCAAGGCTTTGGGCTATGACTACATCCTTTACCTTTCCTACTTCAAAAGATTCCACAGAACTGCAAGAGATGTTGAAAAATCCTACCTGAGATTTTGTATGCATTAAAGTTTAATTTTTTTATGTGCCTTAGTCTCTAGCCTGAGATTTTTAGAGTACAGATCTTTAGAAATTAAGTAAAGAGAACAGATAAAAGGTCAATGTGACTACACATATGACAATGGAATCCTGTGATGTTGTTAGAGGAAACATACCTGCTTGGACATGCTGAGGGGGAGCATGTGTTGGGGATTTGGGAGGAGAATCGACATTATGATCCTTCACAACCTGTTTAAGCATTTCAACATTGGAGCTGAACTCGTCCAACAATTCTTTGGCCCATCCATTTTTGATCTTGGTAGCATCGCTATAATACATCCAGTGACTACAGCTATCTCCTGCAAATACCAAGAGATAAAGTTAATTTCCTCTCCTTTGTTCAAGCTTTTAAATAGGCAAGATTTTACAAAAAATAGAGAAGCAACATGGTAGTGGACAAAGCGGTGGTCTTGAAGTCTCCAAGACCTGGCTTCAAGTTCCAATTTTGACATATTCTGGCTGGGTGGTTGCAGGAAAGTCATTTAACTTCAGTGCTCTGGGCAAATCTCCAGAGAAAGAGTCAAAGGAGTGTCTTCATCCACGAGGTCCCTGGACCAATGAGATCTCAGGCCCAGGCCCTACTCTGAGTCACAAGGATGCTTTAATTTCCCAAATAATCTACTGCCTTTTAACTGATACAAAGTGAAATAAGTAGAACCAGGATATACACAATAACAACAAAATGTAAAAGAACAATAACAGCAAGACAAATGGAACCAGCTTCTGTGACAAAGCTGGGCTCCAAAAAAGAATCAAAGAGGACCGAGCCCCCTTCCTTTCTTGGGAGGGCTGGAGCACCATGGACAGGGACAGGGTATATCATAGCAGGCTTGGTTTACCTGTTCCTTAGTTTTGCTGAACTCTTTTTCTCTTTTTATTCTTAGTCATAAGAGATAGTTCTTTGGGATGGAGAAGAAGCAGAGATATATTAGAGGCAGTAAGGTGACACAGTGGATAGAGCACCAGGCCTGGAGTCAGTAAGGTCTGGGTTCAAATCCAGCCTTAGACACTTACCAACTGTTTGATCCTGGGCAAATCACTTAACTGCTACTTGCCTCAGTTTCCTCATCTGTAAAATGGGGATAATTACAGCACCTTGACTCCCAAGGTTGTTATGACAATCAAATGAGGTAATACTTGTAAAGCACTTGGCACAGTGCCTGGCATATAGCAAGCACGATATAAATGTTAGCTAATATTATTATTATATTGGAAAATGTAGGTGATATGAAAACAAAAGATTTTTTTTAATCTACTCTCTTTCTAATTCACCTGCCCCCTACTTTGGTTTCTTAGAGATCTAAAAATGGGCAAAATCTGATCCTATATAGGCAGAACCAGCTTGAAGCTAATTATTTCTCAGGTGTTTTGTCAAGAAACCACTCCTGTGGGATGTCAAATGACTCATCCTCAATACCAAGCTGAGTTGTTTGATGGTGTCAACCACGAAGGCACCTTTCATTGGCCAGAATCTCAGTTCTATAATTAGGGAGAGAAGTCCTGACAGTGAGTTCAACACCAGCATGGGAGAGCCCTTCTATCAAAGAGGATTTCACTGTAGTGGGTCACTTGATCCCAATCCTCCAGGGCAAGTTAAAATAGCCAAATTCTGGTCAAGACAAATTCCCCAAGTAGATTATACATCTGATAAGAGGAATGTATTAAAAACTGTTAAAATAAAAACAGTTTTACTACTTGGGGACATAAGGAAGTAGACCAATAACAATGATATAAGTGGATATCAAAACTTTCTTTAGAAGCTTTCTTTAGAAGCTTCAAAAGCTTGTAAAATGAGTGAAGAAAATGGAAACAATGCTCTCTATCATCAGTTTTACCCTATTACACTATAAACAGTTTTCAAACATGTTAAGAATCTGGAAGATAAGAAAGGGGTATGCTGACTATTTAACTTTCTAATATGACATCAAATATTTCAACAATATGTTAAAAAAAACTTACTAAAACAGAATTTTATTTACAATACTGTCAAATTCTGGTCTGAGAATGAGAAGTCTAAATAATCCAGCTGTCATAAAATATACCTATTGGAAAGAAAAACCACATATGCATTTTTAAAGATCTCCTACAAAAAAAAAGTTACATTTTCTTTTGTCTTGTACTCGTAGGGGAAAAGAAATGTTCCCCCTACAATGTAGAGAGCAACATAAAATCAAATTCACTTAGTTGGGCTTCTGATGTTCTGAAGTGTTTCTATCTTGTGTGATTTTTGTAAAGGTTACCAAAACCTCTTACCTGAGGCCTGCTAATTCAGTTTGATTTACTTTTAAATCAGCATTATCTTAGTTGAGTGGAAATTTTTAATTATAGAAGGCAAACTATTTCTAATTTGCATAGACTCCAGCTTCAATATCCCATAAGTGTCTTCCACAAGTTAACAACTGTTTGGCTAAAAGTACTGATAAAAAAAAAAGAAAAGAAAAAAAAAACAAGCACCATATAAAATGAGGCAGGAAAAAAAAGAACATCCTTTTGAGAAAAAAATTCCAATAAAAATCATAGTGCAGGAGCTTTCTGAAAAATTAATACTTCAATGATCTATTCTCATCTCCAAAACATTTTTTTCACTAGATCTATAGAATCTAGGATCCTTTATAAGAGAAAATTTTACATTATTTTAAGGAAAGAGAATCTCCTAATATGTAAAGCAGATTAGACATAATCTAACTCAGCAGCCTCTCACTTGGGGTTTTTGTTTTACATACCTGCTTTGTGATAAGGATAATAATCTACAGTCAGGTGACTAAAAGAGAGTTGCATTGCTCCTCCAGTGATACGTCTATTAGACTCTGCAAAAAAACAAACAGTTAAGTGTAACACAGACTTATTTTGTTATTTAGAAAATAACATGCCTAAGCATTTAATAATGACTTGTTGCTACTCAGTCTTTTTTTAGTCAAGTCCGATTCTTTGTGATCCTATTTGGGGTTTTCTTGGCAAAGATATTGGAGTGGTTTGCCATTTTTTTCCCCAGTACATTTTACAGATGAGCAAACTGAGGCAAACTGGGCTGAGTGACTTGCCCAATATCACACAGGTAGTGTCTGAGGCTGGACTTGAACTTGGAAAGATGAGTCTTTCTTGTGACAGACCTGACACCTATTCACTGTGTGCCCTAGATGCCCCAAAATATGATTAATACTCCTCATTAAAGCAAATTACATTTAAGTACATGAAGAAACAAAATAAATTTCAGGCTAAGAATTCAAAAAATGCAAACAAGTCTATTTCAAAAAAGATAACAGGGGCAGCCAGGTGGCGCAGCAGATAGAGCACTGGCCCTGAAGTCAGGAGGACCCGAGCTCAAATCCGGCCTCAGACCAAACACTTGACACTTACTAGATGTGTGACCCTGGGCAAGTCACTTTACCCCAATTGCCTTAAAAAAAAAAAAAAAAAAAGAAGATAACACAAAAGACACCATAATTATCTGAACAACATTGGCAAATCTAACCAGTGTTGAGAAAAAATTTAGGTGGGGGGAGGGAGGTCACATGGGCATGTAAAAAAGAAGCACTGTCATCCAAAGCTAATTGACCCAAAGGGGGATGCCATAACCTTAAACACCATGTTCTAACCAAGTGGCTGGCTTTGCCCAGACAGCCTATTTTGTGTAGACAGTGATAGTGGTGGGAATTCTTTTCCACAGCAGGTAGGCTGCTGGAGTATACCACTGGCACAGAGAAGCTTGTTTCTGGTCTCTGACTGACACAAGACTGACTGCTAAGAGCTACCCAGGATCTCTGAAGCCTAGTGTCAAATAGGGGAATAGTAGGCTAATCAAGGATGCTACCCGACAAATACTGGGCTAGGTAAGTAAGATAAAGCAGAGGAAGTCCTAGAACCCAAATGGGAGATGGGAATTTGTTCAAGCATCTGCAAATAATCCATTTGGACATCATTAGGAATGTACCAGAGACTGAATTTCTTTACAAAGACAAGCCCAAAGTAGCACAAAAGACAGATGTATGGATCGGGCCGCAACACTGCCTTAACCCTTAATCAGTGTCAGCATCTCAGTCAGACTCATTCACCAATCTTTTTACCTAACAGCTAAAGGCAGGCTTAGTAAAACATAACAAAGCCATCTGCATCATCGCTGTCACCAAAGTTCTAAAACAGAGCATAAGAGTCGATCTGATTCTGTAATCCATGAGAGAATCATCTAAAATGGCCTCAAATGTGCCAGCCTTATTACCTTTTTCTTTAGCATGAATGTCATCACATATGTGCAGATCTAGGTGAGAAATTACTAAATGATG
Organism: Vombatus ursinus; assembly: GCF_900497805.2. Lineage (NCBI taxonomy): Eukaryota > Metazoa > Chordata > Mammalia > Diprotodontia > Vombatidae > Vombatus > Vombatus ursinus. Next base: position 3,644,715 of record NW_020951112.1, on the reverse strand, counting down.
GGAGGTTTCTTTAACATCAAAATCACTGAAGAGTTTTGCAATGGTATCATTGAGGTCAGGCACAGCTGATGTTTGAGGTGTCTTCACCTGCTGAGAACTTGGAGCTGGAGTAGAGCTCTGAAAAGATTAGAGTGCATCACCATGACTGCCAGTCCTTTACAGAAGATTTGTGGGACAGTGAGAACAAGGACTGCACAAAGTGAGGAAGGATGCAGGCATTACTATCTTCACAGAAAAGGGATTATAGATCAGTTGAAGAATCAAAGCACGGTTCCGAGGTAATACTTAAAACTTCATTTACCAGGAAATTTAAATATCTGCAGTAGTCAGGTTATTGAAAATCAGAGTACATCTTAAAAAAAAATGCCCCTCTCCCCCCAAAAAAATTAACTCTGTCTGAAACTGTTGTTCAAACATGGTCAGAGTGACTTTTAGCAGTGAATAAAGTCCTTGGGCCCATGAGGATGTTGCTTGGTACAGTGGAAGCTTTTTCTCTCCCTACAAGGAAACTGAGATCTTTCTGGATTTTGTCATCTGCAACATCTAGCTGGATGCCAGGAAAGGGCCTGTATCAAATGGCAAGAACGACAACTGAGTATTTATAGAAATAAATGTACCTCTGCTGGCTTCAAAATATTCATTTAAGAGGGTGAACAGTGGTAGGACCTGACTAAGTATGAATCACAGAACTGCATATTTTAATTCAATTCAAACATTAGACAGTTCATATGTGAAAGCCAAACAAAGTGCTAGGTGATAAGGATCTGAAGACAGAAAAAGCTCTGCTCTCAAAGAGCTTAAATTCTACTTCAATAGTTACCTAAGAGATAACCAAAATGGAGGCCAAATTTTCCCTCTCTTTAAAAGCCAAAGCCAAACAAATTAAACACAAAGAAAGCTGGTGCAGACTGTTTTGGGGAACCTGAGGCTCCTATCAGCTTCTTCTCTTCTGGCGTCCATCCCAATCTTCTTGGACTGTGTCTTCATTACATACTATGGCCACAAAAATCCAATCATTTATGGCTAAGACTTTGGCGACGGGCCCCTCCTGATTCAGTGTGTGCCTATCCTAAGACAGTGATGTTTGCCACACAGTGGGTCTGTCCCATCTAAGAATAAGAGTAAGCTCTGGAAGGCAACAAATGTGTCTTCCAATTGCTCTGTATTTCCTCCATTTGCATCCATTCTAAGGCCCTGAATGAAATAATCAAAGAAAGGTATTGAGTTGTTTTTCTTTTCCTAAACTGACAGAAATAATGTTTTTTTCTTAACCAAAGAGCAAATTTTGTCTGTTATTTGTCAATTAACCATTTTGCTTTTTTTTTTTTCCTTTTTAAACTATTTCCCAAAAAGGCAATTGACCTGTGAATTGAGCAGCATACCTGGGTAGGCTCTGAAGCCATGCTCTTCCTCTGTTCTGTCGATTTTTCTATAGCTTCACTAAGGGATTTTGCATACTGCACCATTGCCTTCAACTGGGAATCGGTTAGGACCCACAACAGGTCATCCAATATTAGCACCAACTTTGTTGCTATGACATTGCAGTCCTTTAACTGTTGAACAAAATCAGTTTATGGAATCAAATCTTGATGTAAGCATTTTGAAATTTTTCATGGCATTCAATGCAGATGTTTTCTCCATAAAAAACTACAGCCCTGTTTCCTCTGACACCTTAGGTATTTATTATCCCTTCTAGAATAAAAACTGAAAAAAGGAGGAAAATGCCAGCTTCTAATATAGTTCTCAAAAATCATCAAGTATCTTCCAAAGTAAAAGACACAGACAGCATTTAGCATTCAAACCATATAAATGCTGGTGTGCTGTTCAGTCATTTCAGTTGTGTCCAACTCTCTGTGACCCCACTTGGGGTTTTCTTGGCAAAGACACTAGCATAGTTTGCCATTTTCTTCTCCAGCTCATTTTACAGATGAGAAAACTAAGGCAAGGAGGGTTAAGTGACTTGTCCAGGGTCACACAGCTAATAAGTGTTTGAGGCCACATTTGAACTCGGTTCCTCCTGATTCCAGGTCTGGCACTCTATCCACTGATGTTAGTGTACTATGAACAACATGGTTATATTATGATAATATCTTGTCTAGATATACTTCAATACATCAAGAATTTAAAATTTCCTTGCTTTTAGTATTTCCTCCACCTACACAAAGGGCAATTATGCTATGTCTCAGCAGAGAATTTTCATGAACTCCCATGCCATGATCCCATGGCTAAAATTGAGGTGATAAGCCTCTCCAAAATTTGCTTAGTCTGGTCCTCAGAAAACAGATATGAAATCCATGACTGGACCCATACTCAAGGCATTGCCAACCTGACCAGAACAGTTAGTGTTCATATTTTGTCAAGAATTTAAGAATCTGGGGCAGCAAGGTGGTGCAGTGGATAGAGCACCAGCCCTGGATTCAGGAAGACCTGAGTTCAAATCCGGCTTCAGACACACACACACCAGCTGTGTGACCCTGGGTAAGTCACTTAACCCCACTGCCTAGCTGAAAAAAAAAAAAAAAGAATTTAAGAATCCACAGTCACTTCCATGCAATGATGAACAAGAACAGAAATCTACTGGAGGATTTTTATGCTCTATTAATATATTTCTGTTGCCTTTTGCAATCCAAAAACTACTAGCAGAATTCAATCTGAACTTTTAGAGTGGGAAAACTGCATGTAAAAGCTACTGACAAAGATGGCAGCACTGCACAAATAGAGAATAACACATTTTTTATTTTATCACTTAATTATGGATTAAATGAGCACCGTATCAGCATATCTTCTTTAACAAATCAAATCCTAAATCACAACGGGCTATAAACTTGCCATATTCCCAAAGACAAGGGCCCTGTCTACAAAATCAGCGCTGCTTCCCCCATGCCCTCCAACCCTAGCCTCCTCTCTAACTACCCTCATGATGTCAAACCACTCATGTAATGGACACACCCCTTTCACTTAGCAACACTTACTGACATCTGGTAGAAATTTAGACCCTAGTGCCAGCACTAAATGAATCCATTTCTCCATCAAACCAGTTTAAAATGTTTGAATTGTGTTCTGTCAGTGCTCCACTAGATCATTAAGGTCCCTCTCTTCCAGTTTTGGACACTATGATTTACTTCTACAAGCCAATATTTCACTCAGAAGGCTTATTTTTAAACTCACTACTATTTCAGTAACTAACAATGAGGAAAGAGAATATAAAAATAAAACAGTTATAACCTTGCAGACTTACTCTTCTTTTAAGTGTGACTCTAATTTTTGATTGGTTAGTTATTAGTCGAACTGGAGCACTCATGATTTCAAGATGAGAACTTTGGATAGCATCTGCTTCTATTCGGATCATCTGCCAATTAATTTCTTTAAATGTCAAAATCTAAAAAAACACATACAGAATCTTTAAATGTTTGCAGAAATGAATACAGAACACATTATTAAAGGTGGAGGAAAGAAATTAACATACAAAAAATTTTAATTCCTATTTGCTTACATAATAAAGGCTTCTCACTTTTACATGTAGTTTTTTCATATATTCTTTTTCTTACAAATTCAGTAAGATTCCTTCATAATCACATAACTCGGATATCAGTTTAAATTTTAAGTAAACCAATTCACTTGGAGAAAGTAGGTACAAACTGCAACTAAGCATGATGACCAATACAAATTTAACCAACACATTGAGTTGCTGAATTTTTTAATGTTAAAGAGAACAGAAAAAGAGGTTCACTAATCCATTAATCTTTAACATTAAAATAACAATTAAAGGAAAGTATTTAATTCACAATTACCATTAAGGAATTGCAAGTGTGATGGAAACAGACTCAACCTAAAAGAAAGATCAGCAAAGGAAATGGCATATGAGTGTGTCACAAACACTAGGAGAAGAGCTTTCTCTAATTTCTCCCTGCTACTCACTTGTGGTCAAAAAGGTCCATTTAAAGAAAATCATTGGTCTTACCTCTCCACGCTGCACATCCTGAATACGAGTGCACCGTAAGTCTCCGTGTTGCCAGTTTGTATTTACACTATAGATTCTTAGCTGGGAAAGCTCAAATGAAGCATTGAATGCTTTTGCACCAATTCGGATGATAATAGAATTTACAGAAACGGTAATCCCCTCCACTACTTTTTCAGCAAAACCATATTCACTGAAAAAAAAAAACCCCCCAAAAAATCAAAATGTAATCTCTTAATGCTAAAGAATGGGTTTGTTAAAAGGAAAAAAGTCACCTTGAATACCTTCGCCTAAGTACATAAATTAAAATGATCTGATATTTTATCCAAAAACCTAAAATTGTACATTATAATTTAAAAACATTAATATTAAATATTATCTTTGGATGAAATAAAATATACATAGTTTCAGCTAACTATAATAGACATCACTATCTGGCAAGACAATTATTCAAAGCATGAATATTGGTAAAGAGAAGCAGCTGCTAAGTGTAATGTGGGATTAACTATTTACAGGGAATGTGAATAATCCTAAAAAGTGCCTAACTGCCCTTCATAGTCTTTAATGAATTAGTTTACTATTAATAAAATAGAACATCGACTCTTAAGCGAATTCTTTAGACTACTAACCTCTTTTCACGAAGTAGTTATACTTGACTAATACAAAACAAATTCAGATTATCTCTCTACTATGAGTCAGGATATAAAACATGCTAATAAGTAGGCATGAAGCCTTAGCAGCAATGCTTATTAATGCTACAAAAAGTCTGCTGAATCTCACCATACATTGGCTAAAATAGGAAGGATGTTATAAAAAGCACTTGGCAATGAAGACAAATGGCTCAACTGCCATCATGTCACTATATCAACCACTCTAACTACCCCGTCTGTCTGATCAAATAGTCAGTAAGTTTTTTCACACTTACACCTCTCCTAATTCAAGTTCCACAGAGTTTACCCATGGTGTCCACTTTCTCTCCCTCAATTCCAACTCCAGTAGAATCTGAAGATCGATCCCTCTATCCTGCATTAGCCAAAGTCAATTCATAATTCAGACTTGTGGGTAAGGAGCACCCACTACTAGCCAGCTAGGGACTCAAAAAGAAGTTTATGAAAAAGTACATAATTCTCAATAAGTTCAGTGACTGGGCAGTAAATCATATTTGTAGCTGCATGCTACCTCATTTCCCTCTATATCAGGGTTACTCAATTAATGGCCTACAATCAATAGACTTCAGAAGAAGTCCACCACCATTCTCAAAGCCCCAATGTGGAAAGTCCCTGGAGGGACTGGAGAAATCCAAAATACCTCCCCCAATTCCTGATAACGCAAACATACTTCAACCACAAGATAAGTATATTTATCCTCAAGACCGTCCTTGTTTATTGTTCTGTACGGCACATAGCACGCTATGGACACAATGAGAATACAAACGAGAAATAAACAATACCACAGTCCAGAAAGGTAAAAAAATAAATTAGTCTAAAGAATTTGAATAAGTAATGAATTTTTAAGTCACTTTAAAAAACTCTGATACAAACATCCAAAAAGACTGAGGAATAATTAGGCACTTTTCAGAAAGATTATTCACATTCGCTGTAAATTGTTAATCCATTACACCTAGCAGCTGATTCTCTTTACCAATGTTCAACTTGCAAAAATTGTAGCATAAAATAAAGCAATTCAGAGAGCTGACAATCTTTCATTTAAAAAGTGACATGGCAATCATCTCCTTGTGGGTTATCAGTTTTACTCTTGAAAGTCACTTGACAATTTCACTAATGTATCACAAAGCTATGCCAAGTCAACTCCTGGTTATTCCCGAGCTGATAAACCAGTTTTTTATCCTGTGGTCCAGTATTCTTAGCACCCTGGCCAGAGGACAGAAAGGCAACTAAAAGCTGCACATCAACTCAGACAATTCTAGGGGTCAGCAATTCAACAGCAAAATGTTTAAAGGGAAAGTTGGCAGAAATTTTCTAGTGAAATGAGGGTTGGCGATGACAAGGCTCTAATGTGTTAACCGCACTGTGCTCCACCGCTGCCCATAATGAAGGGCTGGCTATCCCTAACCATGCAAATCATGGAAACTGGCACTGACTTGCCTAATAACTGACCTCTGTCCTGAAGCAGTTGCAATAGGTGACGGGCCGTTAGGGAGCCGGGGTTCTTCACATGTGCTCATTTCCATTACGACTTTATCCAGGGACTAATGAAAACACCAAACATATAACAATTGGTAATATGCATCTCCTACTGCAATATCAGCATTATTATTATTATTAAGATTTTACTTTTACATGTTCAACTCCCAAAAGAACCACAGTTTAGATAGAGGACCATCCCTAACGTACACTCTAGTAAGGGGCTTCAGCACAAACACAAATCAGTAGATACAAAATATTACAGGGAAAGTACACAGGAGACAGAAAAACAAAGGGCCCTAAGTGGTCCAAAATGAGCAAGTTTGGACATAATATCAGAAAATGTTTAAAGCGTATTTACTTTTTTGTTGCCCCAGGTGACGGGAAAGATGAAATGAGAGGAGGCAGTCTGAAAGGGGGCCCTGGAAAGCTCCTATTCCGGTAACATCTCTGCCCAGTGCCATCAGGCTATAAAGTTGTTATAAAGGTCTAATATTTCCTACTTAAAAACAAAGGAACCTGCTGAGAAGACTGGGGGTGGGGGGAGGGAGGAAGAGCAGAGACAATAGCTGTCTCTGAGAAAGAATATGAATGGCTGTCATGTACATTCAGCTTGGCCCTGGGGAGAATAACTAAGAACAATGGATCGAACTTGCAAAGAGACAAATTTACAGGAAACAAAGAACAACTTCCTATAACAATTAGAGGCATGGAAAAGAAGCAGGGGCTGCCTTAGAACACCGGGAGTTCTCCTGGACTTGAAGTCATAAGGCAAAGGTTAAACACTTCTTAGAGATACTTTATGGGGAATTCTTCAGGTTGAATGGGATCAGGACTTCTTACATTGGGCTCCATGAACTTCTTTTTTTTTAATTTATTAAATATTCTGTTATTTATGTTTCCACATAACTGATTTCTCTTGTAATTTCAAGCATTTTAGTTTTTGCATATAAAAAACAAACCTGAGAAGGAATCCAGAGGATTGAACACCTGCCAAAGGTGTCCAGGACACAAAAAGCTTAACAACCTATGGTCCCTTCCAGGCCTGTGATTCTAGGATTTCAACTCAATTTAACAAATATTTATGAAGCAACTATGTGCAAGGTATTTTGCTAAGCGCCAGGGATATGAAAAAAAAATGGAAGAGCTCCCAGGTCTCAAGCAGCTTACATTCTACTAGGTGGAAGTGTAAGGAAAGGAAGAAGTACTTATAAAGGGCCTACTATGTGCCAGGCACCCTGCTAAATGCTTTACAATTATTATCTCATCTGATCCTCACGACAGCTCTGGGAGGAAGATGCTCTTATTATGCCCATCTTACAGACGAGTAAATCGGGGCAGAAAGAGTTTAAGTAAGAGTTTAAGTGACTTTCCCAAGGTCACACAGATAGTAAGCATCTGAAGTTCGATTTGAACTCAGGTCTGTCTGAGTCCAGGTCAGGTGCTCTAATGACTGTGCTATCCAGCTGGAAACAACATATAATCTGAGGAGAGAGAGAGAAAAAAAAAAAAACCATTGCTAACTGGGAGTATCAAAGATGGCTTCACAGAAGAGGTGGACTTGTCTGGCACCTTAAGGCAAGGACTATGAGGCAGAAATAAAGAGGGACTCTGTTCTGGGCACAGGAAACAGAGTTTGTGCAAATGCCCTGAACCAGGAGATGCAATGCGGAATTCAGGAAACAACAAGGAATCTAGTTTGACTAGACCGAAGAGGCCATAAAAGGGAGGAATAGGAAACATGCTGTAAAGTTAGGAGGGAGCCACATTGTAGAGGGACTTGAGACCAGGCTCTGAAGGGGGATCTTCTGGCAAGAGGGAGGCACTGAGAGCTTGACTAGATCCAGACACTCCTCTTTAATCCCCAAAGCTTTTAAGCCACAGTCTGACAAAACCAAATCTAATATTTAAACAGAACCCGCCCTTAAAAAGAACTTCATCAACAACTTTTATTTAGAGCCTACTATGTGCCCTGCAGGCACTGTGCTTGAAGATGGGGCTACAAGCAATGAAACAATCCCAACTCTGAAAGAACTTACAACACTGGAATGGAGGAGACAAACACACAGCACAAATATCAAGTGAATAAACGCAAAAATATGCCAAGTGAGTTAGGAAGGGAGAGAGATCTAGAATGGCTTCAGGCAGAGGATGGTGCCCATGGGGTTAGGCACAAGGAGGGAATGCATTCTAGGCATGAGGCATGGCCAGGGCAAAGGCACGGCAAAGGCAAATAGGGAAAGCCAGTACTTCGCAGAGTATGAGGGGGAGAGGCTGGAAAGATCAGCTGGGGACAAGGTGTATAGAGCTAAACAGAAAAGCTGATATGTCCTAGGAGCAACTAGGAAGCCAGTGCAGTCGACTGAATTGGGGAGTTCAGAGAGTCAGACCTGTTCTTAAGAAACATTCCTTTGGCCCCAGCAGGCAGGATGGACCGGGCAGAAAGAGACCTGAGACAAGGGGGCGATCGAGAGGTTGTACAATAACCTAGGCGAGAGGTGATGAGGGTCTGATCTAAGGGGGTGGCTGTGTGAGTGGAGAGCATGGGTCAGACGGGAGAGACTTTGTTAAGGTAGAAATGGCAAGATTTGACAACTGATGGACTGACTGCATATGTGGGATGAGGAAGTGAGTTTTCAGACATAACACCTCAATATGAAAATCACTTAAATATACTACCTCTACTCTTTGAGATATCAAGCAAAAATCTTTCTTTCGGGGAAGGCTCTACCTGAGAAGAATCTTTCAGTTTTATGTCACTACAGTAAAAAGTAAACACGTTAGGGATTTCATCATTTGTTTCATTATTTAGTTTAACCAAATATGCAGTAGGTGCCTCTGCAAAAGACACTGGGGCAAGCCCTGAGGATACACAGAGAGATTCAACAAAGACTCTGCTCTTGATGAGCTCACATCCAAGGAGAGAGGTGAGAAGTGACTACAGACACAAATAACCAATAGAAAGGGAGATGAAATCTGTACAAAGGAGTGGACAAGGCAATGTGCTACAAATGAGAAATCCGAAGACGAGGAAATCAAGTTTACCTGTGAGGGAACAGAAGCCCACTCTCAGGAAAAGCCTTACAAGTAAGTGGCACCGCCTGATTTAAGCCTGGAAGGTAGGGAGGGACCTCAACAGGGGGAGATGAACACTTAGTCTATTCTAACTGACAAGGGCAGGAAGAGAACAGGGATGGAGAAGAGTTCCATATTTCAGCTTAAGTGAAATGGAGTCCTATGAGACAAGATTAGAAAGGTAATGTGGACCCGTATCATGGAGGCCTTGAATGCTGGGTTTGGGAGTTTTGTTTTAATCAACAGACAAAAGTCACTTTTCAAAGTACTTTTTTAATAAAGGATTGGCACAATCAGAGATATATATTAGGAAGACCACTAGGGCAACAATATGAAGAATGAATTAAAGGCAGGACAGACCAGAATCAGGAAGACCACTTTGGAAACTACTGAAATAGTCCAAGGCCTTAACTAGGGTAGTCAATGTGAACATTATATTACTAAAATTATTAAAAAAGTACTAAAGTACTTTTACTAAAGTACTAAAAAGTACTAAAATTAAAGAAGTATGGGTCAAGAACAGGTCAAGGAAAGAAGCTCAGGATCAGACAGTAAGATTTAAATATTTTTGTTGTTGTCATAGCTAAAGCAGGGTTTGGTTTGGTTTTTTTTGTTTTTTTTTAGTTTATTATTTATTTTAAGCATTCTTTTTTATTTTAATTTTGAGTTCCAAATTCTCTCCCTCCTTCCAACCCTTCCTCACTCACTGAGAAGGCAGGCAATGTGATATCAATTATACATGTGAAGTATGCAAAACATATTTCCATATTAGCCATGTTGGGAAAAAAAGGCAAGAAAAAATGAAGAAAGTGAAAAAAAATACTTCAATGTGCTCTCAAGGTTAATCAGTTCTCTTTCTGGAAGTGGACAGCATTTTTCATCATGGGTCCTTTGGAGCTGTCTGGGATCACTGTCATTACAATCAGAGTAGCTAAATACTTCGCAGTCTATCACTGTTACAATATTGCTATTATTGTGTACAATGACCTCCTGGTTCTGCTCACTTCATGATGTATCAGTTCATGTAATTCTTCCCAGGTTTTTCTGAAACCATGCCCCTCATCATTTCTTATGGCACAATAGTATTCCATTATACTCATATACCACATTCAGCCATTCCCCAGTTGATGGGAATCCCCTCAGTTTCCAATTCTTGACCACCACAAAAAGAGCTGTTGCAAATATTTTTGTACAAAAAGATCCTTTTCCTTTTTCTTTGATCTCTTTGGGATATAGACCTAGTAGTGGCATTGCTGGGTCAAAGGGTATACAGTTTTATAACCCTTTGGATGTAGCTCCAAATTGCTCTCCAGAATAGTTGGACCAGTTCATAAGTACACCAATAGCTCATTAGCCATTTTTCCATGTCCCCTCCAACACGTGTCATTTTCTTTTTCTCTCAAGTTAGCCAATCTGACAAGGTTTTAATTTGCATTTCTCTAATCAATAGTGCTTAGAGCATTTTTTTCCACATGACTATAGATAGCTTTGACTTCTTTTTCTGAAAACCGCCCAAGAATACCCTTTGACCATTTATCAATTAGTCAAAGGCTCTTATTTTTATAAAATTGATTCAATTCCACATATTGGAGAAATGAGGCCATTATCAGAGACACTTGCTGTAAAAAATTTTCCCTAGTTTCCTGCCTTCCTTCTAATTTTGGCAGCACTAGTTTTTTAGATTTAAATAATGTTACAAAAGATTAGAATCTGGAATTCTAGAGGTGAAAGGGACTTCAGAAGCAGTTTTGTACAATCCCTTCATTTTACACATGGAGAAATTAAGCCCAAGAAAGGTTAAAGGACTTTCCTATGTTTACCCAGTTGGTTCACAGCAGTCAGGAAATTTTTTTTTCCCGTACTTGTTTAATTTACATTTCCATATTGCTTTAGAGTTCATGGGGTACTTGACATAATCATTCTTATTTGATCTTCCAAACATCCCTGTGAAGGAAGTGAAAATACAGATGACAAAATATAGGCCTCATGTTAAGTGATTTAGCCATGGTCACAAAGCTGGCTAGAGACAAGCTGGGAAAACAGGTTTTGTGTGTTGTTGTTGATCTGAAATAGCAGCCTAATTTTAATACACTACCTAAATCTGCTTGTATAAGTTTTCATTTCTGAGATGCCTTCAGAACTTACCAAGCATATTGGGTGTGTTTTCAATTTTGTCCAAGGAATCTGAAAAAGAAAAAAGTATGTATCACTTCAAAGTGAATCCTAAAACCTTTTAAGAAGAATACCACATTCAGGTAAATGCATTTTTATACCTGCAGGAAAAAAAAAATTATAACAGATAGATTTTTTTCCTTTCTCTTAGACATGAAAATAACAAAAATTGAGGAATTAGTTCATATTTTAAAATTAAAGATATTATTTTAAATTTGTGTAGGGAAAATAATACTGCCACCCCCTCTTTTTGGGCATCATAAGCACTCATTTTTGGTCTTCTATCACTAAAACCCATTTCTGATTTATAGCAAGAAATAGGATCAGTCACACAGCTTATTTGGCAGGTCTCATCTCTGGATTCAGACTTTGGAAAACCAAACCCACATGATTATAGGTTATATATGTAAAAGGTGACTGATACAAACAAAGCTTGAGGATCCCCTCTACTAAAAGAAATGGAAAAGCCTTCCCACAAAAAAACTACTTATTTTTCAATAAAAGTATAGAAGGCTTCTTTTAAAGTTTTTACTTCAAAGCCCAGAATTTCACCTCATTAGTCTAGAAGGCCAGCATTTCAGCCGTCTAGACTGCACCTCGATTTGGTCCTCTGGGTTGCAGAGATGGCACTAAGCAATACACATGACTGAGCTACTTTCTCCCTTGATCTCAATAGAAAGAAGCAAAGATTCCCAAAATGGTCACCAATAGTTCTCTAAGCAAGAGAGATCTATAAACTAAAGAGGAGATGAAGGGCAAAAACAAATGACAAAAAAAAAAAAGGAAAAAGATACTTCAAAAACCCAGTAAGTAGCGAGGTATTGGAGAAAAATCTCCAAAATGAAAATAAACAAGTTTCATCGGTGAGAATTATATGGACTCACAGAACAAAGGTGAAAAGTATCCTACAAGATCATTTAACTCCACCTCCTCACTTTAGTAGAAAGGAAAGGAAAGGTCAGGGAAGTGACTTGTCCAAGTATTCACAAAAGGCCCCTCTTCCAAGGTCTCAGTGGAGCACAGAGGCAACTGTAAGCATTATCAAACCAGAACAGCTCACACAAGCCGAACCACAAACTGCATGTCTGCTGCTCTTAGTTGAACTTAAGTAAGCTGGAGAGGTGATAGCCAACCGGAGGGGATTTTTTTTTTCACGCAACAACACACAAAAAAGCCTAAGGTGTGGAGAAGTTGTGATGTGGAACTCTGAAAAACATACGCCCAAAGGACTGAAAAATGCCTTGCGTGCACTGAAGAAATTCCGATTCCCACATATTCGTGTAAAAAAAAAAAACCCTTCTCATTAGAAACTTTAAATTGTCATCTTTTAATATTAAATGCTCATACATAAGACAAACTGAAACATCAATTTTCACCACGGACTTAGTCATTCAGACCAAAGGATAACTGTTTTCCAACTACCTTCCATATAAAAAACATTTTTCCTTACAGGAAACCTACATTAGAAGTCTATTTAAAAGACAGGAAAAATGAAAGCCCCTCCCCCACCCCCCCCAAAGTCCTAAGAACCATAAGAAAACGCTCACCCTAATGGATGCTTTATTACAAAAGACTTTGCTGATGGCAAGCCAGGTCGGCAGATCCAACATATTCTGGAGAACTTCTTCATCCAACTCCAAGTTTGTCAGCTGGCCTTCTCCCCTCAGAGTGCTCAGATTTATCTTATCAGGAGACAAATTTTTTGTAAACCTGAAAAAGAATAAGTTCGACATCAAGGAGCTGCATGTGAAAATGGGCTCAGATTGACTACGCCTTCATCATCTGGTACAAAGGGTTTGTCAGTAGGGGTGGGCTGGGGGGTAGACAGAGAGAGTCTGAAGAGAGAGAAAATAAATGACTGTTAAGACTATTAATTGAAAAAGAAGATTTTTTTCTTTGTTTGAGACTGGGTCTCTTCATCTTGGTCAGGCTGAAAGCCACTAAGAAGCCTTATTCCACCAGTGATCAGAAGAACTTTGACCTGCTTGTTTAAGACACGGGGTGGTGCACTCCTCCTCAGAAAGGCTCATGAGGCTGGTGATAGAATGAGTGCAGGCACTTGATTAGCTTTAGGCCATTACAGCTCAGAACTCCCAAAACCGAGGGATTCAGCCTCAATCAACTTGGTATCTGAGATTACAGGCATCACCACCATACCCAGCAAAAACAAACAAACAAACAAACAAACAAAAAAAAAAAAACCATGAGCAGTCACAGCTGCAGACGTACAGAACATTAATTACTCTCACTCTCCATCTCAATCACCACCACTCTTTCTCTCTCCTCCCAAAGCTCTGCAGAAACATGTTACAAGCATCCACTCGCTACATACACCCAGATTCACAGCCTTACTACTCCCTATGACCTAATCTTTCTATCCTTGACATTTACCAGGTCACTGTTGCAGTACTGGCTGTGTGCTTTCTCTGCTACCAATCTAGGAAAGAACGGAAGAAAGAGAAAGATATGAGGAGAGGGAGGAGAGGAAGGGAGGAAGGGAGGGAATGAGGAAGGAAGGAGGGGCAGAGAGGCAGAACTTTGTGTGGCAGCTGCTCCCTGTACCCCAGTGGCATTCCCCTGTGGGGCACAGCCTCATGCTCCTCTAGAATTTCCCAAAGACCTCCTGCTTCAGACACACCAACCCAAACCATCTGAGGTAAACCATACCTGCCCAAGTCTGAAAAGACAGGAGAAATGAGAGGGCAGGAATCTCTAACTTCCTGACAAAATGTGTCATTGCTTTTCATTTTAAACTCAGCTGCTGAATCTCTCCTAACATACTTTCAGTGAGCTCTACAAGTATTTAGCCCTCCAGGAGTAGTCAGAAAAATCAAAGCAAGGAGAACCCATCAAATTAGCCAGAGGCTACAGGGACTCCATAGGACAAGACCTCCATGAATACCTTGAGTTTATTTCCTGGGTAATCCAATACCTGGGGAGAGGCAATACAGCATCATGGAGCTCAGACTGGCGTTCAATTCCTTCCTCTGACACAGGCTAGCACACCTCTGTGTGGCTCTGATTGTCAATTAACCTCTCAGTGCTCTAAGTAACTGTCTAAGACAAAGGTTCTTAGCCCTGGATCTGTGACCTTGCCTGCTTGCCTGAACATTAGGCTATCTGTACTTGAATAGAATTGGTTTCCTCAGTAATCTTATCTTATGCATTTAAAACTTGATACTGAGAAGAGGTCCACAGGCTTTATCTGACTGGCAAAGGTGTTCCTGACTCCAAAATGCCCTTGCTCTAAGATGGTTATTTATCAAGGAGAAGGGAATAACATTTATATAGCATCTACCATGTGCTGAAATCTTATCTCATTAGATCCTCACAACAACTCTGGAGAACAGGTTCCATTATTATTTTTCAGTTGTGCCCAAGGTCACATAGTTAGTAAGTGTCTAAGGTCACATTTGAACTCAGATCTTCTTGACTCCAGATCCAGTGCTCCACCTACGGTGCCACCAGCTGCCTCTGAGAAGATTACCTGCACTGATGGACAGAGTTTTTTTCATCCAAGAGTTCCCTTATAACAACAAAATCACAGGTCCAACCCCTCCCTACCTCTCAACTCAACATTATCTTACATATGTAGTATTCTATCTTTTTTTTCCCAAAGTACCTCTCATTCACATTATCTCAAAAACTCAGTAACCTCATCCAACCTACATGATATATGTATGATATATATGTGTGTGTGTGTGTGTGTGTGTGTATATATATATATATATATATATATACACACACACATATATTTCCCTTTTGGATTATACATTCTAGCTTTTCCTGACACATTCCGTTCTATTTAGACCTTGCATTTCCTTTTTGCCAATCAGATTAAATCACTGAGTGTTCCTAGGGCTGAATCTTCTGTGCTCCATTTTCATCCTTTATCTTTGCCACTCCCCATTCATTAGACATCAGACATCTACTTCTTGCATTGAGACACAGCTTAGACTGTGCCTATGCCAGGAGGTTTTATCCTTGAGTTCACAAAGGAGACAATCAATGTATGTTTGCTCACATCAAGTACACGCCTGTTTACCTAAGAATAGTAAGCTTCTATTCCTTGAATAGTTTGGAAATGGAGAGTTCTGTTAATTGTGTAAATGTTTAAGGTTAAGTTACTCCACATGTAATGCATGGATTATGAGCTACAAAGAATTGTCACATAAGAGAACATTCAACACCAATACAAAATCAAATTACATTCAGTATTTCTTTGATCATTTAGAGAGTGTTTGAAGATTTTGCAGCATCTCAGTTATATTAGAAATCTGAATTACAATGCTAACCTAGTGTAGGCGGGAAAAGATTAAAATGAATCTGTACAGACCAATGACACACTTTGGAAGTAACTTTTAAAAATAAAATAAACCCTTTGTCCTTTTCTCATAAAAGTACAATGGAGAATACGCAAAAAAATCATAATTCCAGTAGAATAATTTCTAGCTAAAGAGAAATTTAGTGTGTTGCTTTGTAGACAATAGACAGGGTATCCCAAAAGCTCTTACTACAGTTTTACCTATTAAAGCTTTTAAATTAAATTTTTAAGCTTTTAAATTAAACTGAAGCTTAAAACTGCACAAAGACTTCTAAGGCACTGTACTAATAATCTATATTATGAGATTAGACTGTAAGCCTTACGAGGCCTAAACATAGTTTTTCAGCTCTCCCTTCACCCCAGGCGTCAGATAGTTTCTAGACTCTGTGGACACAATAATAATGACTTATATGTGTTGATGTGAGTCCACCAATAAAATTTAGCCTGGACTAATCTTTGGTATGAAAATATGAATGCACATAATTTTAAATTTATTTTTCTTCTTTAGCAAAGATAAGGTCTAGAGAGGAAAATGGCAAATGCTAACACCCAAACCCATTTTTTTCCTAAACATTTTGGGATTATTTTAATTTCAGTGCTCTATTCCAACCCAACAAACATTCATAGGACCTACCGTGTGCAAAGCACTGTACTAGGTGTTAGAAATAAAAGGTAGAATGAAAATCTGTCCCTGTCCTCAAGGAACTTACATTCTCTTTGGGGGATACAAAATGTGGATACAAAAGCATTACTAGTCTCTAGGGCAATCAGGAAGGGCTTCTGGAAGGAAGAGGCACATGGGCTGACCTTTGAAAAAAGCGAGGATTGGACGAGGCTGAGATGATGACAGAGTATATTACATGAACTGGGGTAGGGAAGGAGGGTTTCACCTGTAAAAAGGCACAGAGACAGGAGACAGAGTCTCAGTTTGGGGGAACAGCAAGCAGGAATGTACCGTGTGCAAAGAGGAATAACGTGAAATAAGCCTCAAAAGAATGACAGACTGAAACCAGCCTGTGGAGAGTGTCAAATCCTCCCCTGAAGTATTTTGTGCTAAAGGTGAGTAAAGACATTGAGGTTCCTAAACAAAGGGAGAACACGGTCAGAATTGTGCTTCAGGATAATTTCGGCAGCCATGTGGTAAAACGGAAAATGGTGAGATGAAGTCAGAAGTCCAATTAGGAGACTACAGCAGTCTAGACAAGAGATAATCAGGGTCTGACCGACGGCAATGGCCATATGAATGGAAAGAATGAAACAGATCCAACCGATATCATGGAGGTAGGATTCTGAAGACTTGGCAACAGATGTGATGTGCGGATGAGGCAAAGGGAAGAGTCAAGAACGACTCTTGAGGATCCAAAAGACTGTGGCATCCTTATTAGAAACAGGGAAAGAGAAAGCTGGATTTGAGAGTTGAGATTTTGTACATGCTGAGTTTGAACCTCCTATGGAATATTCAGTTGGCAGCTGGTAAAAATACTGAGAAAACAGATTACTAGGAAATACGCAGATCCAGGAGGTGTCTGGACACAGAGACGATAACTGAACTCCTAGAGCTAGTGAGTAAGATCATTAAAAGAAGTTGGAGGGAGAAAATGGAGAAGGGCCCAGGACAGAGTCTTGGTGGACACCTACAGTTAGAGGGCTGGTTATTAAGAAGACCAAACAAAGGTGCCTGTGTGAAAAGCAAGAGAGAAACCAAGAAGAGACTCAACAGAGTTAAAACTTTGGGAGAAAAAAAAGGATCAAGAGGAAGACAGTCAACAGTGTCAAATACCACCAAGAGGGATCAGGATTGAGAAAAGTAATTCAAAGATTGCCCATACCCTTGGAAAAAGTGGAGTCAGCTGAGGGTTAAGGTCAGAAAACTGGAGGGAGTTGGGGAATGAGTGGGAAGAGAGTATGTGCAGGCAAGGAGGGCAAATGACTTCCTCCATGAGTCTAGATGTGAAAGGCATGAGATATAGGGTAACATTTTGAGGAAATGGCAGGGTTTTATTTAAGGAATGGGGAGGTCTAACTAAGCATCTTTGTAAGCAGCTTTGAAAGAGACAGCACTTTTATAAGGAACAATTCAAGATAAAGAGGCAGGAATGAGCACTGGAATTAGCTTTCAGAGGAGATTCATGGAATGGGATCAATCACACAAGTAGATGGACTGGTCTTGTATTAGAGACTGGGTCTAAGGGAGAGAATAATGGAGTATTTTGGTGAGGTCTGGGAAAAGAAAGAGAAGGAAGAGCTTGCAACAAGTAAGCTTCTACATTTTTAGTCTTTACTTCAGGACTCAATATACATAAACAGAAGGAGAAACTAAGTATAAATCTAGAATATCATTTACTTTCACCTCTGATTCTTTACTGTAACCCACATTTCAACTAGAGCTCCACAAAAATAAAAACTTCAAAAGTTTATCTATCTGGGCTTTATAAATGGCAAGGTTGAAGGCTGAATCTCATCAGGTCTTTTACTGTTGTTACCTTTATGAAATACTCTAAATACAAAATAGATAGTGATAACCTCCATAATCACACCTTCCAGAAAACTGCCTCCACATACAAAGGATCAAGTCTTTATGCCAACAACTATTTAGTTTAATATTAAAACTAGTACTTGAATTATATAAATATATTTATATTGTTTGTCCAAATATCATTCTCTCCTTGTTGGGCTTCCTAAAAGAGTAAGTTCCTACCACATCATTTCTCTTAGGTTGAGAGAACACGAATGTTCATTGACTGGACTTGGGTAAAATAAAGAGCGCTAAGTAAGCCCTGGTTAGCTGGGCTTTTCTACTTGCAGCTTCAGTCTCTGTGGTCTCAGTTTCTTGAAGAAACCAGATTAACAAGAGTAATTAACTGGACATTATCATACACTGGATTTGATCCCAGAGAGACAAAAAGCTCTCAGGGAAGGAATTAACTGATTTTGGCCCAAGTATCATTTAATGTAGAGGATGATGTATGGTCCAAAAGATAAATCAGAAAACTAGTATTCTTCATTTGAGGGAAGAAAAAAAAAGTATGAAGTCTACTGTAAAAATCAGATGGGGTATACTAGGGAAACAAGAGCTAAATGCAGATAAAAAGGAAAAGCAAGTTAATGCAAAGTTACAGCATACAATTACATTCATGAACAACATCAAAGCGTAGATTTCAAACCTACAAAAAACAAAACAACAACAAAAACACCGCTTTGTAAAACACCAAAATGGTAATATTTGGCACTCAAGGAACTTAAAAAGTATTTACAAAAGGCATTAGCCATTGATACAAACAGTGCCTTGTACTAAATTGCAAGAATGCATCAAATAAATATACTTTATAATCATTCATTGAAACACACAAATATCTGTTGTATATCTCTTCTGTATCTGGTTTAAATATGATTGATTTAATTGGTCTTGCCTTCAAAGAGCTTAAGTATAACATATTAAAAACTTAAACAATAATGAGAAATAAATAACAAGACAAAACTAGGAGGCATCTTAAGTCAAAATGTGATCCTGAATTAGCAGGATTCCATTTTATTCCTTTCTATATAAAATTTTTTTTAAAGTGCATTAGTGTTTGTTTTAGTGTTCTAAGTAACTCAAAAATTAACTTAAGTTCTATTTGTGATGGTACACACTATTCAATTTAATGCCATGATTTGTTTTAATTTTGGATGGATTTTACAGCTATCTCAGAATAGCAAAGCATGCCATTTGTTTGAATCTGACAGTGCTAGATAAAACACACAGAATCACAATGTTTTCAGACTATTTGTAAATATTAACTTATCGGGTGCTACTTTAAATTTGAGCAACCAGTCCGGGAACCAGCTCTGGCAAGGAATGAGCCACCTCGATATCAATAGTCTTGTGATAAAATCAGAAGACAAAGGGAAAGCTGCTGTAAGGAAGGCTCCTGGGTTCTTCTTGGAGAGGTGAAAAAAGGGGAGGCCAGAGAGAGGCAGACGTGGTAGAGGTGGCTTGACTAGGCACTTAGTGGCAAAAAGAAACACTATTTCATGGAGACCTGGTCATCTCATAGTATAGTACTCATGACAAGCATCTATCTTCATTAAGAAGATAATTACAACAGAGGAAGAGTCAAAAAAATTCTATAAACTTGAAAAAACAAAACCTTAATATTCAGTGACTTTGATACAAAGGTGTGCCTAGGAGAGGACTGTAAAAAAAAAATCAGAAAGCATGCTTTGGAATACAAAGATGAGAGAGTAAATGCCTATAGATAATCAGAAGTCTCATATCCATTTGTCATAAACACTTTCATTAAGAAGAGGGACAAAGAAGGCACTAAACATGGAAAACACCAAGTAACTCACAAAAAATAAAGATGGTTCTATCGACAGGAACCAACCATCGTTTGTAGTCATTTCCTAACCAGCTGTCTGTATACTGATTATCAAGAATCTTACAAAAGAGAACAAAATTAATACTAAATTAGAATACTAAAAATAAGACCCAAATTGCCACTGAGTTAACTCATTTAAATCTATGGCCTAGTTAAACTACTGCTGACTCCAAAAAATGGGAAACCAATGAACAGACATCATCAAAACAGATTATCTCTATATTTTCTTAGGAGTTTTAACTGACAAAAGAGAAGACTAAAAGGCCTAAAAATTACCCCAGTCACTCACTATACACTCCAAAATATCCAGACAAAGAGAAGTATTGCAATCAGGCAATAATGGTTTAGAATATTTATTCACACATTCAACAAGCATTTATCAAGCACCTACAATGTTCCAGACATAATACTGGGTGCAGAAGATGCCAAGACAAAATCAAAAAGTCCTGCCCTCAAGGAGCTTACATTTTTCAGGGGATTAAAAAAGAAGAGAGATAACAAAGACAGTACAAAGTAAGAGGAGGGAGAGAGAGAGAAGCACTAACAGAGTTGTGGAAGGATGGGAAAAAGTCCCCTGTAAAAGGTAGTACCTGAGTCGGGCTTTCAAAGGCACTAGTGATTCCAAGATGAGGCAATGAATGAGGAGGAAAAGCATTCATGGAACATGAAACAGAACAGCAAGATTTTGCTCTTGTGAAGAATCTTATAGATCAAAAGGGTAGAAGATTATGAGCAATTATCACCCTATAAAACAGTAACAAGTATTGAAGGGAAAAAACAAATTTGTAAAATACTTAGCAAGAAATGCAACTAAACTATATCATCTCAAGAGCATTTAAGACAGAAACTGGAAAAACAACAAATAAAAAAATGGAAAAAATCTGTGAAGGTTTTTCTAGTAAGCACTTTTATCTATAAACAACAACTGAGTAACACATAGGGAACAATAGAGTCCCCAACGTGTTACATAAGGAAGTTGAGAAATTACTAAAGGAGACAAAGATGGGGAAAGTGCTGGATTAGATCAAGCACAGAGAGAGGAAGTCCATGCTGGGACAGAGATAGAGGGCAGGCTCAAGGGAGACTTTGAAAAATCAATTCTCAAGATACAAGACAGAGAAAAGGATACCAACTGCTTGGAAATAATCATTTATCTCTTTATTGCAGAAAAAAACTGAGAATATCAATACCTATTTGACCCATATGCCTACTTTCCTATTCATAATCTTAATTAGAATAAGCTACTGTGAGTATCCTTGAGAAAGGTATGAACAGGGAACAGGCAGACTTGTGAATGATTCTCTCTACAGTAGAACTCATCTTTACAGTCATACAATTCACTAAAAAATGCAGAGAATGTGTTTGGGTTTTTTTTTTAAATTATTATTGTAAAAATCATTTGAGGGGCAGCTAGGTGGTGCAGTGGATAGAGCACCCGCCCTGGATTCAGGAGAACCTGAGTTCAAAACTGGCCTCAGACACATAACACTTACTAGCTGTGTGACCGTGGGCAAGTCACTCAACCCCGTTGCCTAGCCCAAAAAAAAAAAAAAAAAAAAGATTTGATTCGGTAGTAAAAAAAAAATACTGCCCTACAGGCTCTCTTCCAGGAAGTTACCGCTATGCATACTTTAAATTTTGTCAATCTGTTTTTCCCTCTACTTCCTCTTACTATATTAAGGGAGTGATACTGTTGATAACCTTCCCCTATTTTCCTCAGCAAGATTCCTTAAAAGATGCAACAGAGATAACTTCAAATATGTATATCAAGACAGACTCTTAAAAGACCCATGATCAAAAGAAGAGTGAACTAGACTGCTTTAAGGAGAATGAGAAAATGTCCTTAATTACCCCAAGCAATAAAAAAAAAAAAGTCAGTCCAGCAATACTGTTCCAGTGATACTCGATGGCTGCATGTCATGGAACATCAGAGTTTCCAAAGCATTGAAGGAGCAGGTCACTCAAAGGCTATGGAGAGGAACACAGGCAAGAAAGGACTGCAATGTCTACAGAGGAAAAGTAGTGTAACAAATGTCATGAGAGAGCTGCATTAATGAAATAGGTGGGTCAGTCATGCATTGGGACCAAGGGTGTCTACACAATGGTGACCCATCTACAGGAAGATCCAGAGCAAACAAGGAAGGATATTCGTCTTCACCACCGATAGGTGTCACACAGGATGAAGAGGTGTGGATAGGAACAGATACATAGTCTGGAACACGTATCCACATGTCAGTGAGATCACAGACTCATCCAAGTATCAAAGTTCGTGAAGCATATGTCTGTGAATAGCTGGGAGGCACAACATAAAGGCAAGGACCAAGGACCATGGAGAACACTGTCGCTTGAAATCCTTTAGGTGAAGGGGAGAGGAGGGCTGGGAGAAAAAAAAAAGCTAACTTTCTTCAGGGATCTGTTAAATTTTACTTAGAGAATTCTATAGGAAAAAGAATACTAGATTTGTAGTGAGAAGAAATGGGGTGAAATCCCAACTTGGCTATTAACAAACAGCAAACACCTCAGGAAGTGTTGAAGCCAAGCGCACCACGTCTAAGTAATTGTTTAAGAAGCACTGAAGTGGGGGCAGCTAGGTGGCGCAGTGAATAGAGCTCTGGTCTTGGAGTCAGGAGGACTCAGACGCTCAACACTTACTAGCTGTGTGACCATGGGCAAGTCACTTAACCCCAATCGCCTCACTTAAAAAGAAGAAGCATTAAAGTGGTCAAGAGTGGAAAAAGTTTAAGACGCCCTGGTTTCGATAGAGCTGGAGCCACAGGGTTCAGAAGTAAAATACTACTCACCCACTTTTAAGATGGGAAGAATATACAAACCAAAGATATAATAATTTTCATCTTACAGTAGCTCACCATGGGCTGAAGGAATGAATAAAGAACTACAACTGGTATTGTTTTTTGGTGGTGATGATTAGGCATTTATTCAACTCTTCATGACCCCATTTGAGGTTTTCTTGGCAAAGACAGTGAAGTAGATTACCATTTCCTTCTTCAGTGAATCCGTTTTGTCAGGCAGTCAGAGGTTAAGTGACTTGCCCAAGGTCACACAGCTACAAAGTGTCTGAGGCTGGATCTGAATTTAAGTCTTCCTGACTCCTGCTCTGAAGCTTTATCCACTGACCCACCAGCTGGCCCTCACTTTGGGGATGAGCAGACTCAAATGCAGAAAGGGAAGGTGACTTACACAAAGTCACACAGGAAACATGAAGCCAAGTCAAAGCTCAAACCAGTTAAAGAACTGTACCTGTTGAGATTGATGGAAGGGAAGATCCAGAGACACCTCACCGCTTCGTCCAGTACATAAAGGGCAGTCATGCAGAGGAGCAATGAGACATGTTCTGTTGATCCCCAAAGGGAAGCATCAGGAGCACCCAGAGAAAAGGTGCAAAGACGACAACTGAGGCCTGATGTCACGAAAGACTTCTTCACTATCAGAGCAGCCCCAAAGTGGAATGAGAGGCAGCGGAGTCTTTCCTCTTTGAGGTGCTGGTGTGCTAAAGTGGGACCTCTCTGCAGGCAGCAGGTAGAGTCGGTGGTCCCTGAGGCCCTTTCCAATTCTCAGACTCTGTGATCCTGTGACCCCAGCTCTCCTGACTCCAAACCCAAGACTCCTTCCCCACCACCATGGGTCCTCAATGAAAAGAAGCACAAGCATGCACACACTCACACGCACGCGCGCACACACACAAACACACACACACACACACACACACACACACAAAATTAATGAGGTGAGCCCCAATCTGTTGCTTGGTTTCTGCATGTGTTATAGTGGAAAGAGCTGGGCTGGGAGTCAGGAGACCTCAGCTCTCATCCCAGCTCTGATACTAATTATCTGGGTGACCTCGGGGAAGTCACAGATCCTTCACAGACTTCATTCTCCTTATTTATAAAAAATAAGTCTGTGCTTTCCAGTTCTAAATTTCATCTCTATTTCACAGATAACTTAATATCACAGAGGTAAGCATGAAAGAGTGAGGGGCAAGAGAACCCAATATACATAATTATGGGATAGGCTCTAGAGGGTTAACGTCTTATATTCAACAATCTAAAGAAAGCTAAAGGAGAATTACCTTGCAGCGACCAGTTAGAGTTAGAACACCTCTGAGAGTAAACACCTGGGGTCAATCCCGAGGACACACAGGGAGGTCCAGGTCAAACAACAAGGCCTACTGTTAGAGGGCAAGGACTGGCACGTCCCCAATACCTGGCACAAAATAAGCACTTGATAAATGCTTGCTGAGCGCCTGAGGCAAGAGCAGCCACACTCCTATCCTGAAAAGCACCTGGTCTCCTCTGGGTTACCCATCATAAAAGCCATGATATGGCCCCAATGAATGAGGAGAGTCCTCATCTCTGTTCAATTCAATAAACCATTGCTAAGACCCTACTAAGTACAGAGCACTAAGCTAGAGTCAGAATCTTCCTGAGCCAGGTAGGTCATCAAAGGTCACATCCCTAAGGCCACAGGAAAATCAATATATATTCCAGTCCAGAAAAGTGGGCTTTGTACCTCAGTCACTCAAGCCAAACTCTATAACACCCACCCACCCCCCAGCTCAGTGATGACCATTTCTGGCTGAGCAACAAATCATTAGGTTATCCCTATCCAGCCTCTCCTGGGGGGGAATGTCATCAATGGATCTAGCACCACATAGGGCAACAACATCCTAGCATTATCACTGAAACCACTGGCCTAACTTTCAGCTTCTTCTTAACAACCAGTCCCATTTTTTTCCTATCATGGAATAGTGTAGGCTCACTATTTTTTATGATAGTCATTTCAGTCACTTTCATGTAGTTGTGGTTTACTCTGAGCACATGAGTACTAAAGCCCTAAGTTTTTGGTGATGAATGAAACAATAGAACAAAATTTACGAGCTATCAAGGGACCTTTGACACTTTACAAATAAAGGTTGACTAGGAAGCTTTCACTTAACCACTCTGGTAACCCATGGTGATTAAGCCTTCATAGACCTGAAAGCTGCCTTGATGTAATGCAAATAGCTGGCCAAGGTGATTTACTCTGTGATTTACAAAGCCAGGAAGAGCTGGTCAAAACCTTTAAGAGGTCAGCGAAAGGTTTCTGTGCATAAGAAAACCCCAAAAAAGCATTCTAACCATGAACACTGAGAACCTGAGTCTACATATTAAGGAAAATGAATGATATGAATCTAAGTTACATATCAAATGCTATCTAAAAG
Source organism: Vombatus ursinus (assembly GCF_900497805.2). Lineage (NCBI taxonomy): Eukaryota > Metazoa > Chordata > Mammalia > Diprotodontia > Vombatidae > Vombatus > Vombatus ursinus. The sequence goes on along the minus strand of NW_020951112.1, from coordinate 3,619,463 downwards.
AAAGGAATTGCCCTTAAAAAGTGTCTCTGTTGGTAATAATGATCATCAGCATTTCTCGTCTTTAAATTTTTAAAAAAATCATTTGGAAAGGGGAATATTACCTGACGGCTGAGAATTCAGACAAAATGCCCCTACTCCTGATGAAAGCAAGTAGTCAGTTGCCAGGGTTTCTTAGATTCCTCTGGTTCTCATGATTGGGAAATGCAGAGCAAACAGATCTCCACCACAGCCAGCAGGGGTCGCTGTAGGGAACGGGACACGGGGGACACACAAAGGAGCAAGTTTAAAGAGAAAGGAGAAGAGGAATGATACAAGGATGAAAAAAAAAATTTAGTTGTGTGTACTAAACACAATTACAATCATATTCACTGATTTTTATAAAGTAGGACAGAAAACTGCTGGGAAATTTAAGATGCATAAGTTCCTATGCCGACTTCCGAGTGGTCGCCAACAATGTACAAACCTCGCCTGCCAGTAAAGACGACTGCAAAAGTCCAAAGGAGAGCAAATGGGATGCTACTCGAGGGGGCTTTCAAACTCGAATCTTGGAGCAGATTCCAACTCTAAGTGACCCAAAGCCCGATTTTACTGAAAAAGTGAAGAGGAAAGAGAAAGTGATCTTTGACAAACAATCCAGAAGCCACTGCAGAAACAGAGAATGTCAGAATTAGCAAGAGCTCACTTTGGAGGCTGTTTCAGGGGTTCATCATCTGAACTAGAATCCCCCCACCAACCAATCTCCCAGCAGACACTGGAGTTCTCCCAAGGCCGCCCATTCTCCTGCTGGAGTGCTTAACTGGTAGGCAGTGTTTCCTTCCCTCAGCCTCAATGGGCCTCCCTGCCAGTTTCACCCATTCACTGCTCTACTCAGAGTAAGTTAGATAGCTAAAAGAATGAGAACGACCAGACAGGAACAGAAACTGAGCCTGGACCTGTGATTTCTTCATATGGAGAACACCTAGAAGAGGAAAGTCCCACTACCTGTGCAGGTCAGCACCTTTTCTACGACTGAGTCTTTGGAGGTCACCTAGATCATGGACAGGCGAAGGGACTTGCCAACAGACGACCCAGCCAGAACATGGCAGAATCAGGGCTTAAACCCACGCTCCACAGCACAAAGCCACACCGCGCTTTCCAAACCATTCTGAAATCACATTTGTACCTCAAATATCAAGATAGTTAAGGCAAAAGTTTATTTTTTTTAATTCAATAAAATCAAAACATATTATGCCCACCACTGTTTCTCCATTAGCAGCCTGCACAGACCCTTGTACATAAGCACACAAGTGGAGCCTCGACTTTCTTGCCTTTTACTCTTCTAACTTCCTGTAATTAGGCTTTCAAACCCAACAGCCTTTTCTCAATCCTCATTTTTCCTACCCTTTCTGTACTTCACTCTCTCTTACTTAATATTCTTTTCTCGATAGGTTTTTGGGACCCTGATCTCTCCTGGTTCTCCTACCTGGCTGCTCCTTCCCAGTCTCCTTTTCTGGATCTTGATCCAGGTCATGCCCTCTAACCAGTCATCCCATCTGTCCGAAGCCCTCTTCACCTCTCCCCAGTCTATACTATTTCATTTGGTGACCTGATCAGCTCCCATGGAGTCAATGATCATCTTTACGTAGATCATTCTCCACTCTACTTATCCAGCCGTAACCTCTTTGCTGACCTTCAGTCTCCCATCTCTGGTTGTCTATATCAAAGTGCTTAGCACAATACCTAACACATAAGAGGTGCTGGCTATTACAATGCTTATTTCTCTCCCCCCCCATACTGGATATCTCAAACTAGATGCCCAGTTTTACCTCAGCTTTACCTCAACATGTCCAAAACAGATCTCATCATCTTTCCCTAAAAAATCCTGCCCTCTTCCTACTTTCCCAATGACTGTTGAGGGCACCCCCATCCTCTCAGTCTCCCAGGCTCACAAACTAGGTGCTATTCTCCTTCTCACTCTCTCACCCCTATATCCAATCTGTTGACCAGGCCTGTTGATTTTATTTTCATTAAATCTCTCACACGAAATCTCCTTCTCTCCTCTGACAATGATACTACCCCGTTTGCAGGCCCTCATCACCTCATACCTGGGCTATTGCACCAGCCTGCTGGTTGGTCTGCCTGCCACAAGTCTCTGCCCACACCAGTGCATCCTCCAATCAGCTGTGAAAGAGTTATTCCTAAAGCATATCACACACATCCCCCATTCAAACTTGAGTGGATCCCTATCACCTCCAGGATTAAATATAAAATCCTCTGTTTGGCATTTAAAGCCCTTCATAACCCGCCTTCACCTCCTTCTTTCCAGTTTTCTTACACCTTACACCCTTTCTTCCCACATACTCCGAGACCCAGTGACACAAGACTTCTTGCTATTCCTCAAAAGAGACACTACATCTCTGGGCATTTTCACTGGCTGTCCCCCATGCCTGAAATTCGTTTCCTCCTCACCTCCACTTCCTGGCTTCCTTCAAGTACCAGCAAAAATCCCATTTTCTACAGAAAGCCTTTCCCAACTCTCTCTTCATTCTAGCTCTTTCCTTCTGATAAACATCTTCCACTAATTCTACATAGATCTTGTTTATACATAGATATTTGCATATTATCTCCTCCATTAGACAGTGAGCTCCTTGAGATCAAGAACTGTCTTTTGTATTTCTAACACAGTGCCTGTTATGTAGTAGACGCTTGCTTCCTTACACACACACACACACACACACACTCTATGTGACATGAATTTCTAACCCTTCTTCATCAAAAATTATCAAATCAACACACCGGAATTTTTATCGCCCTGGAGAAACCACTCTCTGTCTGGCACATCTCTTGCTGTTTCAGTGGGCTAATGCGATCAGGTGTCTGCTACAAAGTGTGGAATTCATAGCGTAGGCCTCTGGAAACTGGGGAACAACAGCCCATTGCCTAAGAAGGAATAAACCTGCCCAAGTTGGAAACAGTAGATCAAAGTTTTTGTGCTAATCAAAGGGGGATTGGACTGCAAGTGGCCCCTGCATGTCTAGCCTGGGTAAGATAGGGAGGACCAATCTTTTAAAACAAAACTTAAGCTTTCATTTCACATAGCAAAAGGAGAGTAGGATTTCATCTACAGAAATGTGTTGCCCACTTTGATGAAATGGATCTATTCCATAATTAAAGGATGTCAGTATAAGAAACTTATTGTTAGTGCTAAAAAGAGGTAAGCTATTTTCACAAAACAAAAATAATATGAAAATGGCCATTGTATACATAAATCCCAAGTCTAGATAAATAACTGGTGTGAAAACCTTCAGTAGCAAATACTATAACCACCTGAAAAAAAATCACCTGTCACTTTATCCAAAGGAACTTGAAAAATAAAAAGCACAAAACTATAGGAGCCAATTTAGTATTACTACAATCTGTAGAGCAACAGTTTAGTTCATCTTTCTTCACCTAATCTGACCTTTAATTAAAGGTTCACACGCACCAGAGAAAGCCAGAAGATGATAATAATAGCTCACAATTATAAAGTGTTTTCAGGTTTGCAAAGCTTTTTCCTCACAACAGTCCTGTGGAGTAAGCAGTATCAAGAATATTGTTGTTATTATATTATTCCCATTTTAAAGATGATAAAACTGAGGATAAGTACCTTGGCCAGTGTCACAAAGCTGAGTCAGAAACGAGTTCCTAAACTGACTCCAAGCCTAGAATTGCTCCCACAGAACCAAAGGAGCTCCTGCTTAGTCCCTAGTAATCTATTTAACAAATTCAACAAATAACAAAGAATTAGGGTGGAGCGGGGAAGGGGAAAGATATTAAAGTCTTTGCCCTCTGTCTAGCAGGGACAGCATGTAGGAGATGACAAAACAGAAAATCAAGGTGAAAGGGAGGCTTTACAGTTAACTAGGGGAGAGGGAAGGTAGATGGTCAAAGGAGGTCACCTGAGCTAAGCCCCGGGGAAAAAAAGAAAGAATTTCAACCAGGGTGGGTCAAGGAGGAATCCATTCCAAACATAGAGGACAACATGTACAAACAGAGAGGTAAGGCAGGCAAGATGTGATCTTTTGCTAATTATCACCAAACAGCTCAGATAGTTGGCTAGTGGCCAAAGTGAATTTCAGTGTTTTTTATCAAAGATAAAGACCATATATCTAGAGATCTCAGAGATCATCTAATCCAAATTCCTCATTTTAGAAATGAGGAAACTGAGCCCCACAGAAGATAACTGACTTGCGCAACATTCAAACCCAGGTCCTCTAACTCAAAATCCAGGTATACTGATTTCAAAATCCTTTGTGAGCTTTAAGAAAAAAATGTTAGCTGCAAATAATCATTCCATCAAAAGTTGTGTGGGAATGAGACTGAGACATATTTTTTGATAATCTTGAGTCAGTATGGTATCAACAGAAAGCAGTCTTGGAGTGAGGAAGCCCTGACTTCAAGTCCTGTCTCTGACATACACTAGCTGTCTGCCCATGGACACATCACTGGACCTCAGTGACCCAGCCAGATAGGGAGGGCTAGAAAGTACAGAGAAGTTTCCTGCCTGCATCGATGGGAGTTTCCACATCAGAAGATGCATATTCAACAAAATCCTAGGGCTTCTCAAAAAAAAAAAAGAAAAAGAAAAGAAAAGAAAAGGTTAAAGTCCAGATTTAACCTACATGCTTACTAATTCAGGTAGAGAGACAAATAAAGCATTTATTAAGTGCCCACTATGGACCAGGAGAACACCAAAATGAGACAATCCCTATTATCTTTCAGGAGCTTACATGCAGACAGATGGTGCCACTATGGCTAGGCCTTTGGACCTGGAGTTGGGAAAAGGTGAATTTAAATCCCATTGCAAACACTGGCTATGTGACCTGACCCTCTCTAACCTACAATGCCTCATCTGTAAGAGGGGATCGGTAACAGCACCTCCCTCTCAGGGTTGTTTTGAGGATGAAGTGAGGCAATATTTGTAAAAATGCTTTGCAAATCTTAAAGCAATAATATAAATGCTAATTAGAAGCATTATCATCATAATGAGAAAAGACAAAACATAAAAGGGAGCTAGAGAACAGTAAGGAAGAGGATCCTCACAGAGAGGCAATGTGGCTGCAAAGACAAGAGGAGAGGTCCAAAAAAGTCAAGAAGTGAGGGAAAAGAAGCCTGGGGTGGGGAGAGCAGAGACAGAAGCACAGCCGGAGCCCCTCTGGAGATAGAGGCTGACATAGGCAGTTATGGAGGAAGAGGAGGAGGGAGGAAGAAAAGGGGGAAGAGTCAAATAGCACATGCCTTTACTTAAGAAAAGTCAATATTCAAAACAACAAACTCATGAAATCAATAAAGTATATGAGAATTCTCCATTTACACCAGGATTTATCCCAACAGTCCTTTAAAAAGGACAAGTTTATTGGCAAAGAACTGGAAATTGAGAGGATGCCCATCAACTGGAAAAAGGCTAAACAAGCTGTGGTATATGGTTGTGATGGAATATTATTGGGCTACAAGAAATGACGTCCAGGAGCTTTTCAGAAAAACCTGGAAAGACTTACATGAACTGATGCAAAGTGAAGTGAGCAGAACCAGGAAAACACTGTATACAGAAACAGCAAAATCATACAGTGACCAACTGTGAATGATGACTTAGCTATTCTCAGCAATATAATGATATAAGGCAATTTCGAAGGACTTGACGAAAAATGCTAACCACTTCCAGATAGAAAACTGATGGGCTCTAAGTGCAGACTAAAGTTTATTTTCTTCACTTTCATTGTTTTTCTTTCCTGCTTTCTTTCTTTCTTTGTGTCAACATGGCTAACATGGAAATGTGTTTTGTATAACTTCATATGTATAACAGGTATCACATTTCTTGCCTTCTCAATGAGTGGAGGAGTGCGAGAGAGGGAAAGAATTTGGAATTAAAAATATAAATAGATACAAACACAAACAATTTTTTAAAAAAGTATATTTAAAACATGACTGGATTTATACAGCTTCTACTGGAGACACATCTACTAGATTAAGTGAATCATACCTGGACTTCATATTTTCAAAAGAATGCCATGAATTCTTTAGTGATTCTCTGACATTAAAAAAACGAAATTAGTATCTATTAATAACTTTTCATTAAAAAGAAATATGCTCAATATGCCACAGTTCCATTTTTAATGTCCTCAAAAACTGTAGCAAAACTATTCTGACTATAATTTCTGGTTATGCCATTTAGTATTTCTTAAGTTAATTATAAAAATTGCTTTGAATATAGTATGATACACATACAGAGGCCTAAAGACAATGCTCATGAACAAAAATTTCAGTATTTCATATGTTAATAATTATCACATAAAGTATAACAAAATAACATAGTGTTGAAAAGCACCTGCTCCTTCCCCCAAACTATTTACTTGGCTATTTTTTAATATGATTTCTATACAAATCATACACAGAACACAGTTCCTGACATTAAGAGATTTACCTTTGATAAGACAGACTAGTGTGTGTGTGCGCGCTCGCGTCCGCGCGAGAGAGAGACAGAGAGACAGAGAGAGACAGAGAGACAGAGAGACAGAGACCTAGAGAGACAGACAGCTAGCTCTGTAAACTTTAAAGTGCTACATAAAAATTATATAATATACCTTAGGTGGTCATATACAAATATATGGCTAAACTATTATTCATGCAAACTAAATACATTTTAACTGTTTAGATTGCTTCATTTAAAATTACAATGGAGCTTATCCCAGTTTAGTACAACCTCTGTTTTCCATTATCTGCAATGTATGCACGTATACACATACATTCATGCATGCGCATACATGCTCAGACCAGGCACACTTCAGTCTAACACTGAGGGCATTCCCCAGATTGCTGGGGCCCCAGCTGACTCAGACTGGGCCTTAGGGTGGTAGAGGAGTCTAATATCCAAAGTCCTCCTCAGTAATCTCTGCGGATGAGTCCAGGTGCCACTGGTCCCTGCCCTGACCTTCAACCCTACCCTGACATTACATTTCCTGGTTCCCTGTTCTCACTCTTTGCCACCAGATAAGACACACACACATATAATGCCACCAGGCTGAGTTTGATTCTCTAAGTATTGTTTCTCCATAACAGCAAGGCTTGTTCTTATGTCTCTAGAAACTAGCACGGTACCTGGCACACAGTTGTCATTTGATAAATACTCATGGACTGACTGCTCGAACATAAACACAGAGGAGAGAAAGAGTCAACTCAAGAAACACTGACTATGTTCTCACCATGTGCAAGGGCAGCAAAGATTACTTTGGCAGCAATGGACACCTACTATGTGCTAGACGCTGGAGATAAAAAAAGAAAAAACAACAGAATCCAGTCCTCAAGGATTTCCAGTCAAGGAGGATGATGAGACGGACCCACAAATAATCTGAATACAAGCTAAATTTTAACAACAGAGGTAATCAAGTATGTGGATGAAGAGCCAGTCTTGGAGCTAAGAAGACCTGGATTCGGTTTCTGCCTCAGTGTGTGCTGGGTGACTCCAGACAGGTCACGTAACTCCTCAGTACCTAGCACATTCTAAGACTCTAAGCTGCAGAACAGGAGACAATCTACATGGGAGAGGGAGTTTTCTCACCAGGGGTTAACTACACCTACAAATATACAGGTCCAGTTCAAAAGAAGAAAAAGTTAGAATGAGAGATCTGCCTAGAAGGGATCAAACAAAAGATTCATGGAGGGAGAAATCACTTCTGATTAGAGACAGGGCAAACCACATAAAGGAAAGCCTCAAGGAAGAGGTCAGAACTGAGACGGGCCTTGACAGAAGCACAGGATTTCTGCAAAAGACTAAGAGGAACATACCTGGGGTTCAAATCAGATGAGTTCCCAGACCACTGAGGTATATTTATCTCCGTCTCTTGGATAAAATTCTTAACCTCTGCTGACATGTGGCATGGCACCAAGGTGGGGTTGCCATGTAACATCTCCATTTGGGAATTTCTGAGATTACAGATGCCCTGAATGGAGACAAGACTTGCAGGTCCAATAAAAGTAAATCAGCCTCCAAAATCCTATGTGGACATTTTTTTTAGTCTGATGAAGATCCCTAGATCTTAAAGGATCACCTGAACTCCTTTTGACAATGGCTTTTGCATACACTTGAATGAGAGTGATTTTTATTAGTCTAAATTATCTTTTTGCTCCAGTTTTTGCACTGTCTTACATGATACAAGTATGTCTGGTAAGTGTTCTTCCCTGGGCCTCAGTTAGCTCATCTATAAAAAAACAGGCTTGGACTAGGACAGAGTACAGGACATTCTGGATCCTGGGCAAATCATTTAACCCCTCTCTGCCTCAATTTCCTCATGAATAAAATGGGCATTCTGATAGCACCTACCTCCCAGGAATAAAATAAGATAATCTACATAAAGCACTTTGCAGAACTCAGAGGCTTATATAAGTGTTAGCTGGTATTATTATCTTGTGACATGGGAGGGCAAGAACATTTTCATTTGTCCCTGAATCCCGAGCATGCCAGTGTTTACTACTTGATGAGCTGGGCCTCCTCTGGTGAACACTGAGGTTATGGAATGGATGAGGTGATCCAGTTGGCAGACAGGTTGCCCTAAATGTCCCAAGAGATGCCATCTTCAAAGACTGCATGATGCCCCACCCCTCAGTGTCTTCACATCCCTATTAACTCAGTAGGGTTCCCCTAGTGTCTAGCAACTGAGGCAGCTGGTGATGCAGGGAACAGAGAGTTGGGCTTGGCAGAAGGAAGATCCTAGTTCAATTGCAGACTTAGACACTTACTAGCCACAGGACCCTGGGACAAGTCACTTCACCTGGTTTGCCTCAGTTTTCACAACTGTAAAATGAAGATGATAGTGCCTATTTCACAGAGTTGCTGTGGGACCAAATGAGATACTATTTGTCAAGTACTTAGCACAGTGCCCAGAACATAATAGGTGCTATATAAATGCTTACAACCTTCCCCTTTTCCTTTCTATCAAGTGCTTACACCCATGTGAAGAAGGAGCTTCAGGAGATGTCTTGGTATTGGTTAGACGTGAAGAGCCCTGGTTGTCTGCGGCAGGATGCTAAAACAGGGGTTATTACCCTATTCATAGGCTTCATAGGCTCCTCATCAACCCCGTGTTTCAGGAGTCTGATGACAGTAACGTAACAACTAGCGCTGACATACTGAGATAGCACTTTGAGGCTCCAGGCATTAGGCTAAGTGCTGGGAATCCAAGTTCAAGAAGAAAGACTCTCCTGCCTTCAAGGAGCTCCTGTTCTGATGGGGGAAGAAGACAGATAAAAGGAAATGATGTTGGGGGCACAGGAAGAGAGGACTGTATGGGGACACAGTAGAGAAGGCCTAGACAGTAAGGGAGGCAGCCTGGAGAGGAATGAAGACTTTATACATCTAATCTCATCTGATCTTCACAACAACCCTGTGAGATAAGGGCTACTATCATTCCCGTTTTACAGATGAGGAAATTAAGGCCAAGAGATGTCAAAGGCCTTCCTCAAGATCACACAGCAAGCATAAGGACCAGGGTTTAAACTCAGGTCTTCTTGCTGCCCAGTCCCGACACAGTGGCCCCTAGCTGCTCATGAGGCAGTCACAGGGCAGAGGCATCTCGGCCCCTTCCGCCCTCCTCAGAGGGCCCGTTTGAAACAAAAACCCTATTGGCCCAGAGAGTTCAGACCTCACACTCAAATTTCACCAGCAGACCTGCCTACAGTTTTATGATGTTGTGGCAAAAAAAGCCTATAGCTCAAGCCTGAGGCCATTTCAGGAGCCAAAAAGTAAGATCTAATTGCCACCCAAAATAGACCAGTTACAGGGCATGCCAAGTCATGGGGGGAGGGGAGGGAGTGGGGAGGGGGGGGTAACAGAGATCCAGTATGCCAAACTCAATTTTTTTTTTTAAATTTCACCCCTTTCCTTGCATAACCCCATCACAGAACCTGGTATTTTACATATAATTTCCCATTTTAGTTGCTACCTAAAAAGGGACTAGGGAAAGTCCTCATCTCCAGCCTCTGATTTAACTTGGCTTTGAAAAAGTAAGTCACTGGTAAACTCTCCAAAATGACTCTGCTGGACCACACCCTCAACAACAATCGTTCTACCCCTGGGTTTGCACTTCTCCTAAAACCTCTCCGATACCTAGGTGGTGAAAGGCTTAAGCCCTCAGTGAAAGAAATCCCTCTGGGGGGTGAGAAAGGTGTAGTAATAGGGCGAAGCTTTTTTACTGCAGGGGATAGTTCCTAATTCTCACTCGCACTTTGCACAGCCAAGTCCTTTCCCTACAGTAATGCTGACCTCAGCAGGATTCAACACATCCTCTGGCTAAACCTCCGGATTTTACTTCCTATCCCACTCAGCACTCTCTGCCTTTGACTTGTGCAGTGACTATGTCATCAAGCGCCTCTCTAGGTTCAGGGAACAGTTCCTAAAAACCAAGAGCTCCTCGAAGAGCTACTGAATGCACTACATGAGTTAATTTCCATTTTCCTAATGTCAATAATCCAGTTTTTCCAATACCCTTAATGACAGTCGAAGAAAGTTCCCCTAAAGCAGAGGTTCCCAAACTTATTTGGCCTACCACCTCCTTTTATATAAAAAAAAATTACTCAGCACCCCCTTTGAAATCTTACAAACTAAGAAAGATGTCTCAGATTAAGTGTACAATTACATTTGAAGCTACTACAGCCCTCCTAGATCGTTTCGGCACACCCCCCCCCCCACTTTGGGAACCACTGAGCCTAAAGCTCTGGGTCAGTGCAGGTTCCTTCTCTGTCCCACTGAGAGGTTGAAGGGTGCCACGTTGCCCTATCAGGCCAGCCTGTCACCTTTCCTCCATTTCTACCATGAGAACTATGAAGTCACCCCAAGCCACCAGCCAATATGTACACAGAGGAGAAACCAATAAAGACACAGAAGAGTAAGACAGGATGAAGGTGATGGAATCAAGGATGCAGAGAATGATCTGGCTCTCCTCCTTGCCTCTAACAGTCAAAGGACACAAGAGTGGACCCACAAGGGCAGACTTCTATGACTTCTTCCAACAAGCAGCTCTTGAGCACAAACAGGATACTGAGAGAGAATCTAAGCTGGGAACCGGCAGGGCAGAGATTGAGGGAATCAAGGACAGAAGAGAGCAAGCCAGATGGTGTAGGAAGCCACTAGGGGCTGTAGGACTTGGAACAGGCACGTTTTTTCCTTAGTACTTTTCATGCTGCTCTGACAAAACAGACAGTGCCCCTGAGAAGTTACCAAACAGCAGGTTCCCTGAGTTCCCATCCCCATTTCTTAGGCAACCTCTACTGCCACTGCCCAAGGGAAGGGGGTGCATCTGCCTTTAATCATCTAACCTCACCTGGGTCAGCAGAGAGCACAAGGGTGCTTTGTATGGGAAGGTACTGGATTTGGAGCTAGCTTCCAGCATTCAAATCCTGGCTCAGTCACCTACAAAGTATGTCACCTTGAGCAAGTAAGGTTCAGAAGGCTCTCTCAGCCTCAGTTTCCTGATAAGGAAAAAGAGGGGATTGGATTAAATGATTTCCAAGGTTTCTTCCAGATCTAGACTGGAAATCCTAAGAAGCATTTTCACTTGGGAATGATGGCATCCTGGGGTACAAATTATACATAGCTTAAGTAAATTAAAGGTCCACTGTTTCATGTTACTTAATTAGCTTGGCACAGATTTAAAATATTAATCAGGCACTGGCTCTTTCAGCCTTCCCCCAAGTGACACAGTTTCTCCTCCAACCCCAACCAATATGGTCACTTTCCTTCAATGCCAGTGCACCCAACTGCTACAGAAGCCCAAGCTGATCTCAGTCTTTCTGTCTCCACTCTGTTGGTCTTCAGAGTAGGGTGCTTTTTTATATGGGCCCCCCAGGCCACACCTTACTTCTAGCAAGCTACTGATTCTTACCTCAGGCCTACAATCATTTCTCGTGTCACCTTTAGTGGGTGTGTGACACGCTGTCAATCCCTGCTCTACAGAGATGGTAAAGATATGTGTATTCCTTGAAGGTCTCAGAGTCTATTAGATCAATCATTACACGAGCTGAACTAGAGCACGGGTTCTTAACCTGGTGTGTGTGAATAGATTTCAGAGGGTCCGTGAGCTTGGATTGCATCTTTATTTCAATATAATTGCTTTTCTTCCAAGTCCTCTTTATTTTATCATAGGAGTTTAAAAGCATTAATCTAAGAAAGGGATCATGGGCTTCACTAGACTTCCAAAGGGGTCCATGACACCAAAAAAAGGTTGTTTAGATTATGTTTCATTTCCTTTATTCCTCTCAACTTCTGTGAACAATTATAATAGTATAATAACAATTATAATAATAGCTGGCATTTAGACAGCACTTTAATATTTGTAAACCACTTTAGATATGTTATCTCATTTCATCCTCACAATGATTTTGTGGAGGTAAGTACAATTATTAACCCCACTTTACACATGAGGTACAGATAGGTTAAGTGATTTACCTAGGGTCATACAGCTAATAAGTGTCTGAAGCAGGATTTGAAATCGGGTCTTTCAGTCCAGGGAGCTAGGTGATGCAGTGGATAGAGCACCAGGCCTGGAGTTAGGAGGACCTGAGTTCAAATCCAGCATCAGATGCTTACTAGCTGTATGATCCTGGACAAGTCACTTAACCCTGTTTGCCTCAGTTCTGCCTCGGCAAAACAAGCTGAAGGAAATGGCAAACCACTCCAGTATCTCTGCTAAGAAAAGCCCAAATGGGGTCACAAAGAGTGGGACACAACTGAAATGATTCAAAACAACTTTCAGTCCAGCACTCTAATCCACTGAGGTGCCACTTCTATTTTTTATTATCAAAGCAGACCAGCCTAATTCCTTCTACTGTAGGTACAGACAGACATCAGATTACAGGAGGCAGCCAGTAAGTAGCTGGTAGGAATGGCAATGGGGCCAATGAATCACGTACAAGAACTTAAATATATCTGACTGAACATTTTCAGTTTCAGAAAACTCATGAATCATGACAGAACTATTAGAGATCACACAAGTTAAAAAGTAACCTCAAGGCTCAATTCTGAACACGTGGCTGTGCCTTAGTTTGCCAAAAACAACCACTACCTTTGTCCTGGAATGTGTGGCAGGAACATCTGATTTAAATCAGACCTTATCTAAACATCAAATCAAAAGGAAAACAAAACCTCGGCTTAGTAAGGGTTACCTTCTTTTCAACAAGGAATTCTGAAATGTCTTCTGGACTACTTAACACCTTTTTAAAATGCATGACACTCTGACCAGGGGTGGGGAACCTGCAGCCTCAAGGCCACAAGTGGCCCTCTAGGTCCTCAAGTTCCACCTTTGACCAAATCCAAACTTCACAGAACAAATCTCGAAGTTTCCCCACCCCTGAGAGTCTAAAACCGCACATTATGAAGAAATATATCCTTTTATATAGAGCCATCATACAGTCATGATATAAGTACCGTACTGTACTGTCTTACTTGATTTTGCATTTGACAAAAACATCTTTGTACTGCGTAGCTGTTCCTGCTCTCCCTTTAAACTCTTCCAAACTTTTCTCATTTTGGACTTATCAATTTAAAATTCTTTTAAAACTGCGAGCAATGCAGCTCACTCAAGCTGAATTACAGTTCAAACTTTCATTACATGTATACATGATTGTATTTGTCTTTATGAAAGATTAATCTGAATGACAGGCTTGACAGATTGGAATATGAAGAATTAACTTACCAGTGGATAAAAAGAAAGAGTAGCATGAAGCCTGATCTAAAAACTCTATGATCGGCTTCTGAGTAACTACTTGGAACAAGGTTATTCAGCACTCCTTTGACTTAAGAGACAAATATGGGGAAGCTAAGAAAGAAACAAATTGCCAGCATGCCTGAGTCATTCTTGACTATGACCACATTATGAAATGGAAAGAATGACAATTCCTAGGTTTATCATCACACAGGCCAAAATCCAGAATTTAGGCCCCAGGACCTTTAGAAACTCTTTCTCACATGGGAATGAATCCAAAATTGGGGCACTTTGGTGCCTATCACAAAACTGGTTGTGGAAATAAGCATACCCATTAATGAATGCATACTTTGGAAAACTGAACCTTAACAAGGAGTTTGGTAAGTTAACAGCAACAGTAACGTCTGACTAAGAAAACATTCCAAGCTATTGCTTACAGGAAATCACCGCCTCATCTCCAAGAGACTGTAATTAAGTGAACCCTTTCCAAAGGGGGTAGAGGGCACAACATGTTAGGTATAGTGAAGAGTCTTTACAAAACCAAACCAAGGGGCAGCTAGGTGGCACAGTGGATAGAGCACCAGCCCTGAAGTCTGGAGGACCTGACTTCAAATCCGACCTCAGACCAAACACTTGACACTTACTAGCTGTGTGACCCTGGGCAAGTCACTTAACCCCAACTGCCTAAAAAAAAAAAAAAAAAAAAAAAAAAACCCAAACCAAAGCAACCCAAGTCACATGGAAAATCAAAAGTCAGTGAGACAAGGTCATTGATAATAGGATTTAGAATTAAAAAAAAAAAAAGGGAGCTCAGCAGTCACCTAGTTCAGCCTCCCTCTTCATTTTACAAAAGAGGAAACTGAGGCCTAAAGCAGGGAAGTGATTTGCCCAAGGGCATATGAGTAGAAGACAGTAAAGTGCTGTTTCAAACTCAAAGAAACAAGGTTTCTGAGTTGAAGAGGATGGTAATAGCCACTTAGTACAAAGAAAATCTAAAAAATAATTCTGTTTACAGGATCCCCATCCCAGACAAGTGGTAAATGAGCCAGCTACTTGAAAACGTTTGATAAGAGAAAAGCCGCTTTGGCTCTGCTACAGCCATCTACCTTTCGGACAGCTCTAACAGCCAGGCAGTTTTTTCCTTAAGAAGCCAAGGCTCTGTCTCTCTTCAAGCTGCCACCACTGCCCCTAGTTCTGTCCCCTGAGGCCCTGCAGGACAAGTCTAATGCTTCCTTCAGACTGGAAGCTAATTATCACGCGCTGTCTAAACATCCCTAGTTCCTTCAACTGACCATCACAGGGCATGACATGGCTAAACTGGTCAAGCTGCAGTTCCCCCCACGAAATCCTTCATCTCCCCTCTTTGCACAGCTGTCCGCCACACCTGGATAGCACTCCCTGCTCTATCTCCTACTCACCCTACATGCTCAGCTCCAATGCCAGCTCCCATACAAGGCCTACCCCAGTCCCCTCAGTAACAAATGTCCCCCCACCCCTGAATTTGCTTCACACATACAGTATTTTTCAGTGAAATATATTTCTGTACCCAACTGTACACGTGTCTCTGAGTTTCAAGTGTCATCCACTTCCCCCTTCCTCATTGTTTGTACAGACTTCTACTTGTAGACCCCAATTAAGTGGGATTATTTCCCCTATACTTGCTCTCCCTTCTCCCCCACCTCCCAGTGTATTCCTCTCTCCTCCCTTTCCATTCTTCTCTTAAGAATATCAAAATCCAACAGAACCACGTCTAGGCTCTCTAATTAGACTCCTCTAAGATTCCTGATGATAGAGTTCTAAGGGGACACAGTATTTATAGCATTTATTTATATGTGTCTATGTTGCTTCCCAGAAAAAAAAAAAAAAACTCCCTTAATGGTAGTGCCTGGCGTGTAGTAAGTGCTTAATAAATGTTTATTGATTGCTTACTTGTTTACTGAAACAAGGCCCTCAGAAGCCATCTGGTCCTGCCCCCTCATTTTATAGATGAGGAATCAGTGAGGCCGTGAGAGGTTAAATGACTTCTGGGAGGTCACACAGCTAGCAAATGTCTAATGAAGGCTATGAAGCTCAGTTGAGGACACAAAGAAGATCCTTAATAAATACTTGTTGACTGATTCACTGATTTCGGACTCCGAGTCAGGGGCTCTATCCACTAAGGTCCCAGAAGAGGTGGGAGAGGATCAGCCCAGAGCACAGGCGAAGACGTTAGCCTTAGTAATGAGGGCAAACACTTCTTCCTCGCGGAACGCGACCCAAGTAGCCTGCAAGGGCTGAAAGCGCCCTCGGAGGCCATCGAACCCGGTCCCTTCGTTTAGGGAGGTAGGGGCTCGGTCCTAGAGAGGTTAAGCGCTTCGCTGAGGTGCTAAATGTCAGAGACAAGAACAGAACCGCGTCTTCCCGACGGCAAAGCAAGCCCTCCCTCTCCACCACGGGCGCAGGGACCCGTGTCTTTGCAGGGCCAGCTCCTAGACAAGGCACCCGGCACCTAGCAGGCGCTTGGGAAAGGTCTGTTGATGAACTGCAGGCTGGAATGAATGAATGAATGAATGATCCCAAGGCCCTTCACCCCCACGTTCTTTGGGGCTTATCTTCGTCTTCCTTAAAAATGTGTCACCCAGAACCGAAAACAACGTTCCCGATGCGGTAGCCCCCTGCTTTATAATCTCCCCCCGAGTCATCTCCTGCTGCCCCCCCCAGCAGAAGTGAACGGGGCGGGGGGGGGCGGTCTGACATCAGCGCCGGGAGGGAGGGGGTGGTTACGAGGGGTCCTCGTTCCGAGGCCACGGTCGCTGGCCTCGGGGTGGCGGTGGGGGACCACGCGCAGCTGGGGGGGCTTACTCCCAGGCCACGGTCACTAACTGGGGGTTGTCACAGGGCTGCCGCCCCGCCAGCAGCGGGGTGTGAAGAAGGGGCATTGCGCCCCCAGCCCTCCGCGGGCCCCCTCCCGGCCTCGCCCCGCACTGACCTGGAGAGGTGCTTGAGGATCTGCTTCTTGATGAGCCCGGCCATGGCGAGGAGGCGAGTCGCCGCCGCCGCCGGTCTCCTCGCACCCGCGCTCGCTCCCTCGTCGTCCCTCCGGCCGTCACGAGCGCCCTCGGCGGGAGAGCAGCGACGGGCCTAAGACGAGCCCCGAGGCCCCGGCCCCGGCCCCAGCGGCCGCTGCCGTCGCTGCCACCGCCACCGCCGCCAAGGAGCGGGCTGGCTCATCCCAGTTCAGGCCGCCGCCGCCTCCGCCGCCGCCAGCGCCATCTTGACTGCACCATCACCTGAGACGCTTGGGGGAGTAGCGGCCTCTCGGGGCGGGACTTAGAGGGAGGGGAGGGGCTACGTGAGACACAGGCAAAGGATAGGTCGTTCCAGTAAAAGGGGTGGGGATAAGGGATGGGGGCGGGGCTACGTGGAGGGGCGCGGCTGCGGAGCCCGAGGGAAAGGAGGGGCAGTAACACGAGGAGGGTGGGGCCTCGGGAGGAGGGGCGGGGCTACAGAAAGGGACAAGGGCTGCTGAGAGAGGGGCGAGGCTAGAAACACCCTGGGACAGAGTCGGGGAGGAGGGGAAGGATTACAGGAGAGGAGAGTGGGGTTAGAGGAGACACCGGCAGCCCCTCCAGGCTACAGGAGGGAGGAGAGGGGCTACGAGAGGATGTCTGGGCTACTGGACACTCCGGGAAGGTCTCCAGGGGCAGGATAAGGAGATAGAGACCATGAAAGGAAAAGGCGGGGCTACAGGAAAGAAGAGCGTGGCTCTGAGACACAGGGAACTGAGAGGGGGAGAGGGGCGGGACTCTGGACATCTACCGGAGAGGGAGGCATCCTCTTAGGGGAAGGGCTTTGGAGGAGAGGTGGGGCTCAGAGGCTCCGGGTAAGGAAAGGGGCGTGGCTACGAGCAAAGGGGCGGGGCCGAAAGCGGCTCTCCAAGGAGGCGGGGCTGGCGAAGGGGAGGGGGAAGGAGCGAGGCGGGGCGGAGCTTGGGAGGGAGCCTGCTGCTTAAAGAAGTAGGGGACGAGGGAC
Organism: Vombatus ursinus; assembly: GCF_900497805.2. NCBI lineage: Eukaryota > Metazoa > Chordata > Mammalia > Diprotodontia > Vombatidae > Vombatus > Vombatus ursinus. The sequence continues at coordinate 3,601,743 of NW_020951112.1, read as the reverse complement.
GTGGGACTCTGGTGTGCAGGCGAGGGAAGAAGAAAAAAAACAAGCCTGTGGCTTCTGGGGGAAGGGGAGAAGGGGAAAAATAGAGGAAGGGAAACTTGCCTTGAGAAGGAACGGAGTATTTGCCAGCCTTCCACCTCCTGATCTCTGGGCACTGACTTGTTGAACATCTTATCTTTACACGTGGGAGCAGGAGTGGACAGGTAAATGTTTACCATTCAGCCCAGTGTAGGCAATCAACAAAACCGTAAACTAAGCCTTTGCGGGTTTCCAGGTTTAAATGTTCACAATGAATATTTAACAATTGGCTTGGAATTAGGGTAATGAGCTGGCTCCAGCTTGCTGGGAAGCACTTTATTCCACTCCTTTCATTGATAGCAAGTCAATTAGCATTTATTTAGCACCCATTTATTACATGCTAGGCACTGCGCTAAGTACTGGGAATGCAAGGAAAAGCAAAGTCTGCACCGGCCTTACAGATGCGGATGAGGAACCTGAGGGACGGGGATGGGGTTTGGGGCAGGCAGTAAAATTTTTAGAAACCCGAAGTGGGACATGAGTATCCTCTAACCCGCCACCAACCTCAGCTTCCCCTCCCAAACCCTCTTTGGCCTTGCCTCCTCAATCACTGACAGCCTCGCTACCCTGGCATTTGGAGTCTGAATGCACCTTACAAATCGTCCGCGCTGACCACTTTCCCCTCCATTTTATAGACTGGGAAACTGAAGCTGGTAGCAATGACTTACTTCCCTTCAAATTCAGTTATCATTTTTTATTACACTATTCTTTTGAATTTTGTTTATTTTCCTCCAACTTAAATGTTTAGCCTACCCCTAAAGTGGGTCTGTCTCCCCCTCTGCTCAGTCCTTTTTTTTTTTTCCCTAGCTTTTCCTTCACTTCTTCTAGGGCAAGGGTTCCGATATTTTCCTTTTTAAAAAAAAAAAATCTTCTTAAAATTTTTCATTTAACAAGCATTTTTCTCCCTCTCATCCTTTTCCCCAGTTTAAAACAAGAAAAACAAAACCCTTTTAGAAAACAGGCATAATTGGGCAAAAGCAAATTCCTGTATTATGTATGTTCAAAATGTATGTCCCCCCCTTTGCATCCTGAGTCCATCACCCTTCAGGAGGCAAATAGCACAGTTTATCTTTTGCCCTCTGGAATCATGGATGTCCAACTTTTTTTCAGTGGCCCCAGCCGTTGGCTTTCAGTGAACTTTGCTCCTAATTCAAAGTGAAAGGAAATAAATTTTAAAGTGTACTATGCATATGCACATAAGAAATAAAATAAAAAGGTTAATTACTTCTCCAGAACCCTATTGAAGGTATGCATATACCAGACTGAGAACGCTATTCTAGGAGAGCATCCTGTTTTCTCCTAACTAAACTCCCTATTTCTAATTTTGGGGTTCACTTCAATTCTAATGGGGTGGGGAGAGTGGTGTAGAAGAGCTAGAAAGGACAGATTTAGAAGAGTGGGGTGTGTCTGTGGCTGGGGAGGGTAGCCAGAGAAAGTGAAATGGGGAAGTGAGTTGTAGCCCTGGTCATGCCCAAGCAGGTATGGAGCAGGGCAAATCAGACTGAGGTTTCCTTCCCTTTTCTCATCAACGTTTTTAACCAGGTGAAGTCAGGGTAAATGCCTCATCCGTAGTAGGTATCATAGTGGGAAAGAAGTCACAGAAGAGTAACAAACAGCCTTAGATTTGTTTGTGGAAAGAGTATGAGTCAATACCACCAGCTTGCCTGTGATGTAGATGGAGCATGTTACTATTTGGTTATGTGATGGTTATATGTACTGTAATGGATTATTATCATTAATGATGTTAATGACCACTTCTATAACAGTTTAAAGTATACTTCACCAGAAGGTTGGCCAACCAGTTGATGCATCCATTTCATGGTTGCGTAGAACAGACGAGAAAAAAAGAAAGAGAGAGAGAGAGAGACAGAAAAGAAAGGAAGGAAGGCTTCCTAGCCTTGTGTAATTGGCTCAATAACAGAAAAGGTGCAAGAAGGTACTAAGACTCACAACATTTTAATAATAACAACTAACATTTATATAGCACTCTAAGGTTCATAAAATGCTTTAATATGGGAGATAGGTGCTATTATTATCCTCATTTTACAAATTAGGAAACTGGGGCACACAGGTTAAGTGACTGGCCCTGGGGCACACAGCTAGTAAGTGGCTGAAGCAAGATTTAAACTGCTTACTGCAGGTCCAGTTCTCTATCCCTGAGACAATGATAAAGGTTTTTTTTTTTTTACTATTGTTCAATTATATTCTTTGTTCATCAACCAATGAACTGATACTCTACTGGGGCAATTCAACCAAGCCCATATTTAGAGTCCCACTGTCAACAGAACTAGAAAACTTAGAGAATTTGCAAATAAAATGAAGGTTCACAAGTTCCCCTTGGAGAAGCAGATAATTGAGCTGGTCTCATCATATTTCTGAGGTGGGATTTAAACCAAGATGCTCTTATTGCTAAATCGAGTCCCTTTAGCCCCAGAAGGGATAGAGGAAGCTAATTTCCTTTGAATGTAATTATAGCAATTGTAACCCTTTTTGTTTAAAAATAAAAATTTACTGATTCTGAAAAAAATGAGATATAGATAACAGTAAAGAAATTGAAACTACCCCTATCTTTTAGAGCTGAATTAATGCAAAACAATTACCATAACGAGACTCTACCATCCCCTCAAATCTCCTTAGGCAACAAACAGTTAATTTCCTTACCAAGGAGGGATGGCAGGCAAGAGCAACACGTGATTTTAAATACAACTTCATTTGGGGACCACTGCTAAGGTTCCTCATAGAGGACCACAAACAGCCTCACACCCCAAAACAGGAAAAAGCAAATTAGGAGCAAAGAAACCTGAAGAGAGTTTGGCATGAGATACAGCTAAGCCAGACTCTCTCAAGAACATTTATGACGTTGACAAATGAAACCTAAAGAAGGAAAACATTTGATGTGAAATAAGGTGTGTGAGTGTGTGTGTGTGTGTGTGTGTGTGTAATATAAATCTATCTTCACTGGCAATAATAGTGGGACATTTGGACTGTGCCCTCTGTATTTGTGTGATGAAGTCACAAACAGACTCAAGATGAAACCAGTAAAGACAGTTGGATCTGAACAAACACACAGAGAAGAAATCTGAGCTAGACACAATTTAAACACCAAGGGTTCCGTTTATAATCAATCTCAAAAAGACACCAAGAAAATGGAAAACACCATGGACTGTACTCATACCAAAAAGAAACACCCAAAGAAATGTTATCTACTACCAACTAACTGCCCTTTTTTTTCTCCTTCAATACTTTCCAAAGACCCACAATCTCATTTATGCAACAGTGGATTGGGCCCTGGGCCAGAACTTGAGTTCAAATTCAGATTCGGAAATTTACTAGTTGTGTGACCCTGGATAAATTACTTAACCTCTATCTGCCTCAGTTTCCTCATCTATAAAATGGAGATAATGATAGCACCCACCACCAAAGGTTGTTGGGAGGATCAAATGAGATATTTGTAAAGCTCTTAGCACAGTGCCTGACACATTATGTGTGCTTAATAAAGGTTCATTTCCTTCCCCATTCCCTTCTCCTTCATTGGCATTCAGCCAGGCAGCTCTCTAACCATCTGCGCCTTCTCATTCAGTGTAACTCTTGCTTATGTCCCCCTATAGCTCCTTCATAGCGGCTGTATCTAGGGAGCTAGAAGCTGTTATTAGTGTCTTTCTTTATACATACTGTGGATACCCACATAGTATTTGGGCCATCCATCTGTTATCCCTTACTCTTAATACAGGACTACCTTCTCCCTTTTTATCAGGATTCTATGATCATAAATCAAGAGCTAAAAGAGACCTAAGGAGTCATCTACGGTCATATCAACATAGATTGAGAGCCAGCAGAGACTTAGAAATCAACTAGGGTCACAACATTACAGATTTAGAGCTGGAAGAGACCTTAGGATAGGGACGTAGCAGCAAACAGCTAGAGGGGGAAGAGACAAAGCTCACTCCCAGCATCACGGATTTAGGAAAGGCCCTCAGAGGTCATACAGGGTCACGGGAACATAGATTTAGAGCTGGTCAAACCCAACCCATTCATTCTACTTTTAAGGAAACTGAAGCCTCGAGAAGTTGTCCTTTGCCCTGTGGCACACGGATAATCAGTGGCTGAGTCAAAATTCTCAAGGAGACCCAGGGATTCTGAGTTCAGTACTCTTTTCCCTCCTCCGTGCTACTGCTCCACTTTTTTCCCATCAGACATTTCCTAGACAATCTCTTTTGCACGACTTATTAATGTAAGCAGTGGGGCGGTGAGGCTCATATGAGACAATGGATGTAAGGCACTCTGCAAGCTCTGGAGTGCTGTATCAGTGCCAGCCATTATCATTATTGGCTTCCAGTCTGCTGATGACGTCACTCCCGAGCCTGCCTCTGCACTCCTGCTGAGCTCATGCAGAGCTGATAGAGCAGTAAAGGGATATGCTGGTGAATGTTTAATGACCATGTATACACACACACACTTTTATGTTTAATCTGCATTTACTAACTCTTTCTTTATCCAAACAATCAAACAGTAAATCAAGTCCTGATTTGTTGATTACCAATTTCTGGGGTATAAATGATCACACTAAAAATGGAATAGTGAACTCTTGTGGGCTGGTCTGAGATGGGTCCAACACACAGCTACACTCAAGTCAGCTTTGTTGGAACAGTATAGGCTGCTTATGCCCCCCATACTGAGCTCACAGATCTCAAAGTCAGAGACAGCAGCAACCTGAGCAGTCATATAGACTTACCCCCTCATTATATAGGAAACTGAGGATCAGAGAAAAAAGGTGAAGTGGTATATCCTAGGTCATGTTGGGAGAATGTGGCAGGGCCAGGATAGAAACCCGGCTTCTCTATTTCCGAAGCTGGTGTTCTTTCCTCTACAATGTTGCCTTTGCCATTTTGAATCTGGGGTGATTGTAGTGATTGCCAATAACTGACCACCACCAGAAGAATATTGAAGTTGAAAATAGTGGGGTTTGTTTCAGAGAGCAGCTTGGGATTGCTGAAAGTTCCATTCTGTTTCCCAAAAGTAATTTGTTGTCTTCCTCATATCCAATTTTGGACACACATCTGCAGTGCCTACATGTGTATGGATGGAAGAACTCAGTGGGTGGTCTGTTCAGCTGCAAATCATAGTCTTCATAATAGGTATCCTTCATCCACTCGTCTTTTCCTGTGTGGATTGTTTGGGCAAACTCTTTGGAATGATTGTGGGTCTCATTAAGAAGGTTTTGTGACATTCTGAAGCTTGATGCAGTCAACACATAGGAATCTGCTTTCTCTTCTCTATAAAATTTGATGAGAATTGTCAATGCATGCAATGAGCGGGTCCTCGGTGAGAACATGAGAAGGGAACAGGCAGGGTCTTGAGGATGATTTTCAGACAATGTCTCTAAAATCACACCATTGACATAGACATGGAGAGAGTGAAGTATTCTGCTGTGTTTGTTGATTTTAAAATAGGATTTTACTTGGTAGAACAAAAGGTAACACTGAAGGCTGTCTTCAGACAAAGACTGTCCTAGGCATATATCAAAATGATAAAAGCCTCTATTTGATTACAGAGACAACTGAGTTCTAGTAACCATTTGTTATTTAGATCAAGTGAAAAAAAAAACCAAAACTAGAACTCATCCAAGGTGTTTGCTAGGGTCAGACGACGTTTTGTGCAAAGTCCAATCACAACAAGGAGTCCTTCAAATGCTCTTGTCCAAAGAGGGCATTGTATGAATTGTATAATTCCTGGGGAACACTTACAATGCCTCATTAGTGAAATCTAAGGCAATGCCACGGATCAGACTAATTGTCCACAATGGAATCTTATATTCTCTCTGTCTCTCAGTTAATTGTGAGATAGTAAAGCTATGCTTCAACATGGAATATCACTTGCAGAAGCCACCTTGTTCCCTATTAATACTCTCATGTAGAATGCCCTCAATTCATCTATAGATGACTCATAAAGATTTCATATAGATGGGAGAATGAATATATAAGTTGGTAGTTGTTAATGTCATACCAGTTCAACAAACATTTTAACTCATCAAACATTTCTTAAGCAACTACAGTGTACAAAGCAAATAGCTAGGCACTGGCTATAGAAACAAACAAAAATAGTTCTTCCCCTCAAGATGCTTACATTTTGAAGACAAGTAAATTTTGAAGTGGAGAAGAGGGAAGTGGAGAGACCTCAGTGTCCAGCCCTGATTCTAGTTCCTCTAAGGCAAGGACTGTTTTTATTTTTGGTCTGAGCATTCCCACTGCCTGGCACACAGTAAGTATTTATTAAGTGCTTAGTGATTGCTTGATTGATTGTTCATAAGGCTATGCTACTAAGTATGCAATATGCCATCAAAGGCAAAAAAGACTGGACAAGTCATCGAGGGATAGAGTTTCAATTTTGCAGGGGTGAATGATATGCTCAAGGCATGGCCAGTCTCGGAGAATGAAAGTCTTGGATTCAACTCTTATTTTGTCACTTGTCATTGAATACCAGTGTGATCTTGGCAAGACATTTCACTTCCCCGGTTCTCGGATACCTCATTTATAAAACAAGGAAATAGCTTCTAAGATTCCCTCCATCTTGAGACTTATGAGGCTATGATCTTAGTGACACAGTGGATAGAGCATCAACCCCAGAGTCAGGAAGAATGGGGTCAAATTTGGCTTCAGACACCTACTAGCTGTGTGACCCTGGGCAAGTCAATCCATCTCTGTTTGCATCAGTTTCTTCATCTGTATAATAGGATAATAATAGCCCCTACCTTCCAGGGTTGTTGTAAGGATCAAATGAGATAACTGTAAAGTGCTTACTTAGCATAATGCTTGACACATAGTAAATTACTTACACACATGTGTATATTTATTATTATTATCTCCAACCAACTCTCTAAAGCAGGAATTTTTAACCCAGGGTCCATGAACTTATTTTTAAAAAAATTTTTTTAATTAATTTATTTTGATTTATAACAATCACTTCCATAAGCTTTTGAGTTTTAAATTTTTCTCCCCCTCCCTCCCCAAGACAATGTGCAGTCTGATATAGGCTATACATATACATGCCTATTAAACATATTTTCACATTAGTGATGTTGTAAGGAAGAATTAAAACCAATAGGAGGAACCACCAGAAAGAGGAAACAAAATCGAAAAAAAAATTGCAAATAGTATGCTTCTATTGGCATTCAAACTCCATAGTTCTTTCTTTGGATGTGAATATCATTTTCCATCATGAGACTTTTGGAGATGTCTTGCATTGCTGAAAAGGGCTAAGTCTATCAACGTTAGTTATCGCACAACATGGCTATTACTTTGTACAATGTTCTCCTGGTTCTGCTCACTTCACTCAGCATCAGTCCATACAAGTCTTTCCAAGTTTTTCTGAAGTCAGCCTGTTCATCATTTCTTGTAGCACAATAGTATTCCATAACATTCATATACCACAACTTGCTCAGCCATTCCCCAGTTGATGGGTATTCTCTCAATTTCCAATTCTTTGCCACCACAAAAAGAGCTGCTATAAATATTTTTGTATATGTGGGTCCTTTTCCCATTTTTATGATCTCTTTGGGATACATCCCTAGAAGGGCTATTGCTGTATTGCTATGCACATTTTTATAGCCCTTTGGGCATAGTTCCAAATTGCTCTCCAAAATAACTGGATCAGTTTGCAATGCTACCAACAATGCATTAGTGTTCCAATTTTCCCACATCTTCTCCAACATTTATCATTTTCCTGTTTTGTCATGTTGGCCAATCTGATAGGTGTGATGTGGTACCTCAGAGATGTTTTGATTTGCATTTCTCTAACCAATAGTGATTTAGAGCATTTTTTCATATGACTATAGATGGCTTTAATTTCTTCCTCTGAGAACTGCCTCTTCATATCCTTTGACTATTTATCAATTGGGGAATGACTTGTGTTCTTATAAATTTGACTTAATTTTCTATATATTTTAGAAATGAGCCTCTTATCAGAGATACTGGTTGTAAAAATTCTTTCCCAGCTTTCTACTTTCCTCCTAATCTTGGTTGCATTGGTTTTGTTTGTGCAAAAACTTTTCAATGTAATATAATCAAAATTATCCATTTTGCATTTCATAATGTTCTCTATCTCCTGTTTGGTCATGAATTCTTCTGTTCTCCATAAATCTGACAGGTAAACTATCCCTTGTTCTCCCAGTTTGTTTATAGTATCAGCCTTTATATCTAAATCATGAACCCATTTTGATTTTATTTGGGCATATGGTGTGAGATTTTGGTCTATGCCTAGTTTCTGCCATACTTTTTTCCAGTTTTCCCAGCAGTTTTTGTCAAATAGTGAGTTCTTATCCCAGAAGCTGGGGTCTTTGGGTTTATCAAATAGTAGATTATTATAGTCATTGACTACTGTGTCTTGCAAACCTAACCTATTCCACTGATCCACCACTCTATTTCTTAGCCAGTACCAAGTGGTTATGATGATTGCTGCTTTATAATATAATTTAAGATCTGGAATGGCTAGGCCACCTTCCCCTGCATTTCTTTTCATTAGTTCCCTTGATATTCTGGACCTTTTGTTCTTCCAAATGAATCTTGTTATTATTTTTTCTAGCTCTATAAAATAATTTTTTGGTAGTTTGATTGATATGGCACTGAATAAGTAAATTAGCTTAGGTAGAATTGTCATGTTTATTATATTAGCTTAGTCTACCCATAAGCAACTGATGTTTTTCCAATTATTTAAATCTGCCTTTATTTGTGTGAAAAGTGTTTTGTAATTATGTTCATATAGTTCCTGGGTTTGTTTCAGAAGGTAGACTCCCAAATATTTTATAATATCTATAGTAAGTTTAAATGGAATTTCTCTTTCTGTCTCTTGCTGTTGGGTTTTGTTGGTAATATATAAAAATGCCAATGATTTATGTGGGTTTATTTTATAGCCTGCAACTTCGCTAAAGTTGTTAATTATTTCAAGTAGTTTTCTACTTGATTCTCTAGGATTCTCTAAGTATATCATCATATTACCTGCAAAGAGCGATAGCTTTTGTTTCTTCTTTGCCTATTCTAATATCTTCAATTTACTGGAAATGTTAGCTTTAGCAATAAGAGAAGAAAAAATATTTAGATAGCTATTTCAGAATAATTGTTTTCTTTGAAATCCTATGTATTTTATGTTATGCATTTAAAAAATATTCTGAGGATTCTCAAAATGAGGCTTCTTCCCTACATGGCTTTCCCCAAAGGGATCCATGACACACAAATAGGCAAACCTACCTTTTAAGGATGCAAATTATGCAGATGTTGTTAATGTGTGTTGATGGGGGAGGGGGCGGGGCGGGTGTTGGGGGTTTCCAGGATATCCACACTGATAAAATCACAGGTCTGAACAATAACAGCAACAAAATGAATCACGTGTTTTCATGACCTGAATATGTATTCACAGCTAAGCATACAAACAGTTATGAATTGTGGAAGGAGGGGAGAGGCAGCTGGTTCCTGATGGAGTAGAGGTGGTCAGTCCATAGTTACTCCTAAGTGTTAAAGGAATGTCTCAAAAAGTTCCCACTAGGACAACCCTCATAGGCTGCTGTCTTTGCCAGGTACATTAGTACCATATGTTAACCCTTATTATTTATGGTGATTGAATACTGACCCATTGATAGATACTCTGTCCTTTGGGCAGTTGTGATTTTGAAAAACATCTTATTTAACCAATTTCAATAACCTTCCATATTCCCACATGATCACAGTCACCCCTCAGGCAGGAACATAGATTCCTCTGTAATTTAAATCCTCCTCTGTGAAGGTCCAATTGTTCTCTGTCCAATATTGCAATGTGGGATTATGCAAGAAAAGTTATTGACTTTTTACCTAATGATCCCATTACTGAATATAGGCTTCAAGGAGGTTAATGATAGAAAGAAGGTTACCATATAAAGCAAAATCTTAATAGCAACACTTCTTTTTTTCTGATTAGGCAATGGGGTCAAGTGACTTGCCTAAGGTCACACAGCTAGTAAATAGCAGCACTTCTTATAGTAGGAAAAAAAGAAGAGGATAGCTGCTATACCTGTGATGTCCCTAGAATCTGGACCTCCCTTTGTCAATGCATGTTGGTAGCTTCTCTGCATCTGACAGTCTGAGAAGATCCAGAAAGGAGACAGGGGAGTGCTCAGAAAGGTGGGAGAAGAACTAGAACATTCTAGGTTCATGCAAACCTAGAGAAGAGAGAGTATCAAGGACAAGAGGGTAATTCTACAGTGGTCAAAGGTGCCCACAGCCCCTAAGGCTCTGTCCTGGGCACTTTTTTCTCTGTACTATTTCACCTGGTGATCTCATTGGCTCCTGTGTATTCCATCATCATCATCTCCATGCAGATGTGTATACATGCATACATGTATATATACATGTTTATACAGGCATACATGTATACACATATGTATATTGTGTATACACAACATATATCTTGTTTGTGCATGATTGTTTGCATATTGGTCTTCCCCATTTGAATGTGGGCTTGATGGGGTGCTTGGGTGCTTGTGCTTGTACTTGGACCCCAATTTCTCCCTAGTCTCAGAAACACTGTCTCTGACAATCACTCCCCAGCCCAAGGACACTGTGCCTAGCAATTACTCATGTGTGGGCCCCAGCAGGACCCTTATCTCTCTCCCTGGTGCAGCTACACAAAGCTGGGTGAGAGAGTGTTGGGCTGCTCAGGCCCCAGCCTTCAGATCATATCTCTGGAAGCCTCCCAATTCCTTAGTGAGTTCCTGTCTTGTGAGAAAGCTTTCCCTTGTTGCAGCGCATTCTCTCATCAAGACAGAGGGAGAGGGGTGCCTTGCCCAGCCCAAGGAGTTTTGCCCTCAGCTGGCCCAAGGACTCTTCCTCCTGCTAGACTCCCAAGATCCATACCTCTGTCATGTCCCTCCCTGTCTGGTATACTCACTGTACTTTCTGATCCACAGCTCCCAAGGTCACCTGGACCTTTAGATTACCTCATTAGTGTCCCTGGCATTCCTTTCCCATGTCCTTTTCCATATAAACCTTAGCTTCATCCTCAGTCTCTTGCAGGTTCCTTAAGAATCCTTGCCTGCTAAAAAGAGTAACAATAAATCTTTGCCACCTTGACTTAAAGAATGCTTGAGTCTGTGAATTCATTCCAGACGACCCTGTCCTGTACTCCAGTCTTTGAGGGGTCTCAACCTCTCAGACCGCAACAGGCTCATTGAGAGCAGGGATCTTTTTACATTTTATTTTTGCCTTTCTTTGTATTCCTCGCACTTAGCATTGTACTTGGCACACAACCAGCACTTAAGAAATGCTTGTACACTAACTGAGTGAACTTGACTTTGTGACTTTTTCCAGCTGTCTGAGAAACGCTCAAAGGGCAGACAGTCGAGTTTTCTCAGGTTTAGGCCATTGCTGAAGGGCAAAGAAGCTGTCTTAAAAATGGCTGACCATGAATGAACGAGCCTTTATTAAACTCTTACTGTGTTCCAAGCACAATGCTGAGCACTGGAGATACAAATACAACAGTGACAATAGTCCTCGTTCTCAAGGTGCTTATATTTTACATGGGGAGACTATACATAGAGAAGTGGTGTCCACAGCTGAGTGTTTTGGTTTGGAAAGTTCCAGTGATGGTGAATAGAACCATAGGGGAGTAGACAGACACACCCTTTCCAAAGCAATGTTGGTATTAATTTGATTATGGTTCCAGGACTGGAAAACAATACATGGAAGATGTTTGAGTCAGGGCAAGGGTAGCATAGAAATAACTCAAAGTAGTGTAAAGCTTACCTAGAGCCTGCATAAATACCCGTTGGGTCACCTGAGGCACTGATCAATCAGAGAAGCAGGCACCATGGTGGAAGGTATGGAAGAGAAAGGGTGTCCAAGCTCAGGAAGAAGACAAATTAAGGCAGAAAAGAGATGATAGATTAGGTGAAGGGGTTAGGCAGGTAGGTTGCACAATGGTTAGAGTTCTGGACCTGAAGCCAGGAACACCTGAGTTCCAGTGTGGCCTCAGATGTTTAATAGTTATATGACTTTGGACAAGACACTACTTCTGCCTTGGTTTTTTCAGCTGTAAAATGGGCACCTACCAAGCAGGGTTATTGTAGGGCTTAAATGAGATATTTATGAAGTGGTTAGCCCAGGATCTAAGATGTAGAATATGGGATATAGAAATCCTGATTTACTTCTCCCCTTCTCTTTGAGATGAGAGAATGGGAGAGATCCATAGATTTAAAGCTGCAAGGGACCCTGAAGACCATCTTGTCTGACCTTCTCATTTTATAGACAAGAAAACAGGCTCAGGGAGGTTGTTACTCATTTGTTCTATGAAGTTTGGATTCAGTGAAAGGGCCACACATGTGGCCTGGAGGCTGTAGGTTCCCCACCCCTGATCCTACTGCATGCCAGAGCCTAGACTTGATCCCAGGTAGTGGAACACCTCAATCAGTGCTGGCCCCAGGGGACCAAACTCCTCAAATGTTTTATAAGGAAGACAGGGGCCCCAGTCAATCAATCAATCAATCAAATATTTATTACCTGCTTATTCCTTACAAGCACTGGGTCCCTAAAGATACTGGAGATAAAAAGAAAGGCACAAATACTTCCTACCCTCAAGGCTCCTACATTCTAAATTTCCAATGGATTTCCAATCTCTGATATAACAGGGAGGGAAACACCAATTAGTTAGAAAACTGGAAGGTCCAAGCCTGGAAACTTCTCAAAATCTGTCCAGATCCTGAGAAAGGGATTTGCTCTCAAGGGAGTAATTAAGGTTTACCAAGCAGGAGAAGGACATGGCAAGGAAACAGACTCTTGCTGGACAGGTTAGGCCAGAAAAAAGGTTTGTTTTTTTCCAGACTACAATAATCTTGAATTTATCCTATGATTCTATAAACAGCAACAGGGATTAGGAGTATGCCGATCCCTCTGCCTCCTGGCAGGGAATGGTAGGAGTGGCATCTAACTGTAAAGCCTTCCAGGAAAGTGGTATCCTTACAAGAAACCCAGATTTCATCCAAGTTGGATGTTAGAAGATTGCTTAGGGGTGTCTTGGAACAGAAGTTTCCACGAGCACAGTAGAATCAAGTAAAGACTTGAACAGAACTTGAATGAGCCTAAGGAGGATGAGGGTTAAGCTTATAGGATGAGAAGGCAGGATAGGGGGAGAGGGGAGGTTTGTGGCTAAGGGTAGTGAATAATGAGATTCCAGGAGGCAGGAGAAGACAGGTTGGAGATGTAGGTGAGAGGGATGAAGGTGTGGTTGTCAGTAAATTTAAGTAATCATAATGGAAGAGTTAGCAAAAATAAAAAGCAAGCCCCAAAGTTCCTAGCAGAATGATTTAAACCTAAGAAAATGTTCCTTCCTAAATGTTAAACTAATATCATCAGAATGTGTTGCCTTACCAGGATCTAGTTATCATTTGGATAGGCATAGGGATTGGGCCTGTGATTCCACTGGCCAATGGAACTGCCATGTGAGAAAACTCCCTCTTAGCATTGCAGGTTTTCTCCTTCTCTGTGACTTAGAATCTTAGAAATTTGCCCAGAACACTGTGAGGCTACATTATTTTCCCAGCGCCACATTGCCAGTCAGTGTGTGTTACGGGTGGGACTTGAACCCAGGTCTTTATGACCTTGAGGCCAACTCTCCATTCACTGCGACCTTCTGCTTCTCAGACTACAACCAAAGAAGGTAGCCGGTGGTTGAGGACTGATTGACTCCAGGTTTTCCTGGTTCCAAGGATGGCTCTGTATCCTCAGCATTTCCTGAGTCCAAATCAGGTCATCATTGGACCTCTCTATTAACCTCTAAAGCCAGTGCTTTTTTCACTACTTAGCTCACTGGCTGCCCAAGAGAATATAAATTCTCCCTTTTTATACTCAAGATCCAGTGAGAGGTCTAGGGGACTTGTCTTTTTAAGCCGCCATATTTTCCAGAAAATACTGGACTTGGAGTATGCAGGAGACCCCAAATGTGTCAAAGACAAAGCTCCCCGCCCCGAACTGACATATTATGTTGTTTGAACCTCAAGATTGACTCCCTGTGTGTCCCTGGGACTCAAGACAGGTGCCAGCCAGTCTGCACCAGACTGAGAAATTCTTTCTGCACGTGGGATCCTCCCATTTTCATGGTCTAGCTTCCCTATGGCCTCAAGGCCACATGTGGCCCTCTAGGTCTTCAAGTGCAACCCTTTGACTGAATAGTTTGGATTTAGTCAAAGGGCTACTCTTGAGGACCTAGAGGGGCCACATGTGGCCTCCAGGCTGCAGGTTCCCCACCCCTGGGGCAGCTCCCATGGGAAAAGAAAGCTGCTTTTGCCATTTCACTTATTCATTATTTCTCCTCCCCTTCAAGAGGGGATGGGTCCATTTGCCCTCCTCTTTTCCCTAAAACTTAAATACCAGGACTTTCCCTGCACCCCTGGGCTCCTCAGCACAGAGAGTTCCCATATACATGTGCCTTTCTCTTTAGTAACTCCAGTTGTGCTATGTGTCTTGTGGACTTGTGATATTGTTTTTGATGAACAGAGGCATGGGGAATAAGGTCTTAGGATAACAGTTGTGGTATCTTGGCAAAGATTAACACTCCTTCCCCCTAGAGCTGCAGTTTTCAAAGTGAGGCCCAAGGACCTGGGGGTAGGGGTAGGGAAGGGAGGAATGAGATTAAAGCTGTTTTCATAGTAATACTAAGACATTTTAATGTCTGATAAAGTTAATGTTAATAGACATAACCCATGTAAACATAAATAACTCTTTTGTGGAGTCCTCCATAATTTTAAAAAATGGATCCAATTATTTATTTTGAGGATTACCAATTTTGATCCAGTCCTCAGAACACTCTGTGGTTATTGTACTTCCAATAATCCTTCTCAGAAGATGAGATACTTTGTTTTTCTCTCTCTCACTTGAATCAATAATAATAATAATAATAATAATGATAATGATAACGACTAGTATTAGAATGGCACTTTACAAATGTAACCTGGGCTTCTCTGAGCATTACTAGTTCTAACATAGAGCCAGCTGTGTCCTCTACTATGTGAGTAAGGGAAGTTTCTTTTAATTGGCTGCCTACATCCATGCTCAGGGCTATACAAATATTATCTCATCTGATCTTCACAACAATCCTCCACAGGTGCTATTATTATTCCCATTTCACAGATGAGGAAACTGAGGCACATAGAGGTTAAAGGATTTGGCCACGGTCACACAGCTAGTAAGGGTCTGAGAGTGGATTTGAACTCAGGGGTATTCTTTGAAAAGCAAGTCAGCTGGGGCAGCTAGGTGGCGCAGTGGATAGAGCACGGGCTGGTGGATTCAGGAGGACCTGAGTTCAAATCCGGCCTCAGACACATAATACTCACTAGCTGTGTGCCTCTGGGCAAGTCACTTAACCCCAATTGCCTCACCAGAAAAAAAAAAAAAAAAAAAAAGCAAGTCCGTCTCAAGCTCTTACATTCTAATTAGGAGAGACAACATATAAAGGACCACACTATTCATGAAAGAATGGTCTACGTCAGCAGTGTCCAACTCAAGTAGGAAAGGGGGCCATAAGCCATCCATAAGGATCCCTGCAGCTGCATATTGACTTAGAAAACCACACATCAACATTATCTGTGTTTTAGTGTATTTTTCTCTATTTTGTTAGGTATTTCCCTGTGGTTTGGGCAGCACTCGGGCATGCTGCCAACCAGGATGAGAGTGTGACAAATCTGGTCTACACCTATTGGCCCCATTTCATCATCTAGTCACTTAGTCACTCCCCAAACCCCTTCCGTATCACTTTCACAGCTGTTAGTCCACGGAAACTGTTTTCTTCCAATCTATATATAACCCTCATACTCCATCTCCTACATTCCCTCCCTGTATCATTATGAAGGAGGAGACAGCTGAGAGGCAGGGAGCAGGGG
The DNA here is from genome assembly GCF_900497805.2 of Vombatus ursinus. Lineage (NCBI taxonomy): Eukaryota > Metazoa > Chordata > Mammalia > Diprotodontia > Vombatidae > Vombatus > Vombatus ursinus. The sequence goes on along the minus strand of NW_020951112.1, from coordinate 3,585,776 downwards.
GGAGTGTTTTCAGGATGCTCATATAGGTCAAGCTGAAGGGGTGCTACAAAGAACAAAGACCAGAGAGGTGAGGAGTGGAGGTGGGAGTAGGGGTGGAATTTTTCAAACAAAAAGGACACAGAATGGTCATTGGCATGGAAGCAAACTACTTTCATCTTTCCCACTCTGGTATCCCCAAAGTGATTTCCCATGATAAGACTTTAATAACAAGGACATGATCAGGTTTGGAGATAAGCAATGGAGAATGTATACAACTACAGAAGGCACAAGGCATGCATGGCCAGAGCAAACCCATCAGCTGCCATGGCATCTGGCAAAGACAGTTTCCTTGAGAAGGAAATAGCATCTAATTCAACTGTCAGTGGAGTACACGCCTTGACATGACCTTAAGGAGGAGACAGAGACCAGTAAGGATACCTAGAATTCCAGAGTCACCCTAGCTGACTGGACATTCATGTTCTAGGAGATTTGATGGCGAATGGAACATGAGTTTGGGCATGCTTGTAGATAATTAGCCTGTTTGGGTGGCCAAGTCTCGGGTGTGGCCAAAAACACTCAGCTCACACCAAATACTTTAATGTATTTTTTTGTTCCAGAGAAAACTTGGAGTCATACCACAGTGCCCTCTGATATTGAGGGAAACCCAATGATTGGGGATGACTGGTGGACTGATATTTGGTTCTTATCACTAAGCAGGATCAGGCAACTGTTCAACAGTGCCCTCTGGTGGTTAATTACAAGAGCAATATGTTTTATTAGTTCTCATCCTCCTGAAGCATTTGGTATTATCAATCACTACTAGATAAGCTCCTAGGGGATAAGGACCAAGTTTTATTTAACTTCATACCTTTCCCAGGGCACAGAACAGTTGTTTGCATTTAGGAAATACTTAAAAATAGGGGTTTAATTTAATTTAAGGATAGTGGAATGGGTAGAGAGCTAGCAGAAAAGTCAGCAAGAGCAAGAGCTGAGTTCAAATCCCACCTTTGATACATTCTGGTGGCATGGCCCTAAGCCAATCATTTAGCTTCTGGCCTGAGGTGCCAAATACATGGCCCACACAACTAACACCCAGAGTAATTAAAATGTAATTGGGAAGTATTTAACAAAATGAATAAAAATACAATAGAACACATTGATGTTAATAGGTGTTTTTCTAAGTCAGTAGCAGCTGCAGGGATCCTTATGTTTACTTTAGTGACCTCGTTTCTATTTGATTTTTGACACCCCTGCTCTAAGAATAGAAGTTACAGGGAAGATATTGACTTGCATTGGTAGATGGAGTTCCCTATACCAATAACATAGCTGGTCTAGTCCATATCCTTTCTTTTAATTTAATTGTCCATCACTCATTCTCGAACCTCTCTTTTGGTTTATGTGACACTGTAGGATCATGGTTGTCTTCTTCCCTTTTCCCTCCTCTTCTACTTCCTTTCCTGTTTCTTCCTCCTTCTCCCATCCCCCTAAACTTCAGCTTAAAGAGGCTGTCATTAACGTTACTCTCTTTCTGCACTTTTATCATCTTTAAGGCTTTCAGCATCTCATTTCTATGTTGTTATCTTCTGGATCTCCATCTCCAGTAAGCACTAGCCCCAAGTTTCCAAAGCCCAGGTAGACATGTCCCTCTTAATGTTCTGCTGGCCTCTCTCAAACTGAACAATCCCCAAATCAAACTTAATTTCTTCTCAGTCTATTCCCTCCCTTAAAACAACAGCAGCTCTTCCGTTTGACTTTCTTATTTCAAACTAATGGAAACATTTATGGTCCCAGTCACCAATGTGTGAAACTTCGGAAGTCATATTGACAGAATCGTGATAAAGCTGCCCCCAGCCCCAATATTCTAACTTCCCTATGGGCCTCATTGAATAGCAGGCATGTCCTGATTTGACCACACAATCTGGCTTTAACCACACCACAGACCCCCAGACTCAATATCCCAACTTCCTCATACATGCCTCACTGCCTCACTAAAACAACAGGCATGTCCATGAACTCATGCCCCATTAGAACAGCATGCATGTCCATGGGATGGAATTCCAGCCACTGCCTCGAGGTAGCCACTGCCCGCAAGCCCATTCTTTATATTCCTCACCGAAACAGCAGGTGTGTCTATAAACTCAACCACAAACATATCCAGATAATCTTAGACACGACCACAATAGCCAGCCAATCAGAAAGCAACACCACCAGGATGCTTGACTAATAAACCATAGAAGGAACTTTCCCTAAGTAGGCATCTATGCAGTAATAGCAAAAGCTGTCCGTTAGGTAAACTTATGACTTAGAGAGGCTTATTATAATATCATTATCATACATACATGCCCCCCACAATGGTTTTTTTCTGTATGCGCTGTGGGCAATCACATGTGCAGTTCCACCAAGGCTGGTACCCTTCCCCTGTTACCTAATCCCTTGACAAACCCTTTCTGTCTTTTTAATATTAATATTTTCTGTTGTGTAATCAGAATCATTACACTATAAAACTGTCTGTCTTCTCTTATGGAAACTGCTGTTTCCTTCTCGGAACTTAGCCCACTTCTGAGAGGCATAGTTTTCAATACATGCCTTTGCTTGGGTTGGAGATGGTTTGAGTCTGTGAATTCTTTTGAGAAGACCCCATAACACACCATGAAACCACAATAGTATCTGATATCTCTTTTTCCCTAAGATCCACAATCTAGTCCCATTAAGTCTGTATATTCTACCTCTGCAATTTCTCTCATATCTGTCTTCTCCTCATTCCCACTGACACTCTCTTAATTCAGGTCCTCATTACCTCTCACCTGGGTTACTTGTGGCAGGTCCAGCAAAACTTTTTAACTTCTGCAATGCTTTCCACAATGCCTGGTATTTCTAGTTCTTTACCCCTTTTTTACAATGTGTATAAAGGTATCCTTCCTGGAATTTTGGAATTACAGGTGTTATCCTACTTCCCTCTGAGGAATATAAGAAAATTAATAGTATGTTATAAAATATATAGATATAGATGTATATAAACACTTATACATAGCTGTTAATAAGTGAGGCCTGTCTGCTGTTAGTATCTTTGTGTATGGTAAGCTTATTCCCCCTCACTAAGGAATCTGAGTTAGTAATTCCCATGTAGAATCCCAAGGAAGACACTGTCATTCTTGTTATTGTCCCACAAGACACCCCATCTCCCAACTTCTTGTATTTTCACTGGCTGTCCCCTGTGTCTGAAATGTTTTCTTCCCTTTGCCCCCTTCTGTCTTCCCTGGCTTCCTTCAAGTCTCAGCTAAAATTCTACCTCCAATGAGAAGCCTTTCTAGATCCCTCTTCATTCTAGTGCCTTCCACCTGTTGATTATTTCCAATTTATCCTGCATTTATCTTGTTTGTATATAGTCATTTGCATGCTTTCTCCCCCCCACCCCCAATTAGATTGTGAGCTCCTTAAAGGTGAAGGCTGTGTTTGCTTTTCTTTGTATTTTCAGTTCCTAGAACAGGGTCTGACTTATAGTATGTGCTTAATAAATACTTGTTGACTTGACCTTAAGCACCTTTGTAAGTAAGGCCTTTAATTCCACAACTGAGAGAACCCCAAGGCCATTCTCCTGACTCCTACCAGGTAACTGTGTATCCTCTAAGTATCAGGTGTCTCTTGATTTTTGCTTTCACACATAAATTCGTTGTGAAGATACAGTTTCCCAGCAAGTCAGGGCATACTGCTTATTAGATTTAAGGTGATGAAAACCCAGAAGACCAGTGTCATGCTGCTGTTTTCTTTTGTTTGTTTTTCTTATAAAGAGAAAAGGTCAGTTTTGGCCCTTTCTCCCTCACACATTATGTTCTTTCAATTTTCTGAAATAAAATTTGCCTGAATAAAATTAATGGCAACTTTGGTGAAAATATTCAAATTATTCCAAATGAAACACTGCAGTTCTCCATTTAACATTCCATGGTGGACACATATAGAAATCTACGACAAGGACATCTTAAATTCAGTATGTGCCACTACTGCAAAGTTCCTCTCCATCAGTTTTTAAGTATTGATCAAATATCGAACAACACTGAGCCAACTGCAGATTGCTAATTACACCAGTAATTATTTCCTTTTGGGTTACCTTTATAGGATCACAGATTTAGAACCCTAGCATCAAGTCATTAATCTTTGGGTCTTATCATTCAACCAATTCCAAATTCACATATATAATCTGGGCCACATCTCTCCATCACAAGGACATTGTGACTTTTTCAAGGGCATTACAGAAGGAGAGTGTTCTCTCAGTCACCTGTCTAGTACCCTGTCAACACAAGGAAATATTTTCAGTCTGGCCTGACCAGCCCTTCATGAAGCTATGGAACCACAGTGCTGCTGGGTACACTGAACTAGAAGTTAAAGAGGAATCTTTTGCAGATGCCAAGGTGCATTTAGGGGTCTTTATAGATAAGGCCAGGCAGGTCTGGGTTTTGCTGAGGCAACATTTGTCTTCTAATAATAACATAAACAGAATGTACAATCATCTTTTTAAAAAATGTATACTATGTTATAGAAATGCTTATTTTATTCCATAAATTAAAGAGGAAAATTAAAAAAAAAGAAAATGTGCCAGGTCAAATGAAATTAGCATCTAAATACTACAGCAAATGTAACTCATCTTGACTTTGTAATTTAGGTCAGTTATCTGATATAACAAATGTCTGTTATCTACATTTAGAGAGAACATTTATTAAGCTCCTAATATGTGCTAGGGATAGAAATAAGAGCTATCAATGAGGATCTTACATTCTAATGGGAGAAAATAACAGATAAAGGGGAAGGGGAGGAGACCAGCTTGTTGAAGAGACTTCCGGAAATGGTTTTGAATTGGAGAACTGGTTCCTACAAGAGAAGATAAAAGCTCAATGGTGGGAAGGTAGAGAAAGCAAATTTCTGGCAAAATGGAGATGGTCAAAGAGTGGGGCCATGATGGTCCTTTAGACAGCTCTCTGACAGTGCTGGAAGACCCAGTGGGAGAAGATGCTGAAGGGAGACCCTTAGACCATTATCTTCTTGCCAATGATCCCTTCTCTTTCTCTTTTGACTGGATATTGACTCTTCTCCCCTAATTCCTGTGGAGGGAATCTCCACAGAATCTCTCATCTACTCTGACCATTAGGTCCACTTCTCCTTCTAAACTGGGGTGGATTTGGCTCTCCAGCCTGTCTCTTTCCCTTGGGCAGACATGGCTGCATATGCCACGTGGATAAACAGAGAGTCAACAGTCACATTCTTTCTAATAAGATGGAAGACCACCAGGCCTCACCATCTTCTCTTTTGCTCTGCCTTCCAAATCTTGAGGCATGGTCATCTGACCCATTGATGTGCCCTGCGGACCCTTGGCCTATGTGTCACATTGGAATGTGATGTTCCTTGAGAGCAAGAACTGGATAGCTTTTCTGTATTTCCCAGAACTCAGGCCAATTCTTGGTATATAGTAAGCACTTAATACTTTCTCCCCATCCCCCATCCTCTAGGCTCAGAGCCTTGCCTCATGTGTCATTGAAAAACACAGCCCACTTGCCAAGAGCTCTCTCTTCTCTCCTCTTCGTCACATATCACTCAGATGCCTTTTGCCACCAACTCTTCCTTCATCCTTGCTTCACATGAAGAGCTGGCCCTTCACTGGCAGAGAGGCCCATGGATAGAGCCCTGGGCCCAGAGTCAGGAAGACCTTAGTTCAAATTTGGCCTCAGACCCTTAGCAAGTCCCTCAAACTCTGCCTCAGTTTCCTCAGTTGTAAAATAATAGCACCTATCTTGCAGGGTTGTTGTGAAGACCAAACGGGATAAGAGCATTTAGCACAGTACCTGGCACATAGTTGAAGCTATAAAAATATTTACTTATTTCTCTTCCCCTTGTCCTTGAGAAGGCAAACCTGTACAAGTGGTCCCATTCTATTCAGCCTTCTCCAGCAGATTTCCTCTCCATCATGCCTGCTCTCTTACTAATCTTCAATCTCTCTCTCTCTCTGCCTCCGGGTTGCTTTCCTCCTTCCTACAAACATGACCATGTTTCCCCCACCCTCAAAAACCCTCACTTGATCCATTTATCAAGAAAGAGGAGAGGGTCCCACATGTAGCATTAAAGAAAGGGTGAGAGAGGGGCCCACATGAGGTCTGTTGACGTGTGGCTCAAAGGAAGGCAAAACAGACATCTCTAGACTCTTCTCCTTCCACCCTTCTCAAAAGGAGAGGTTTATTCCTGCCAGGAGGGGAAGCAGGAGGTTCAGGCCAGGGGCCACACTGCTCACCTCAGAGAAAGAGGGCACCAGGCTAGAAGTACATCTATACCTGCTCCCTTAAATATTGTTAGTGTAGGGGATAGGATTGGGTTCCACATAAATTCCAATCGATTTGTCATTTCAGAAGAAGGAGGAGTCTCAATCGCTATAGTCAAGGCTTTACCCTTTTCCCACCTAATGCCAGTTCCACAATGAATACACATAGCAAATAACAAAGAAGCCCATTTAAACAAACTGTAGCAAAATGGAAATCAGAGAAGGTATACATAGGAAAATATAAACCAGACAATACCGAGTGAAGGAGTTCTCCTATTGAGAACAAGTTAACTCAGCTCCAGAATGCTGGATCTCTTACCCAAGGGGAAACTCCCTGAAGTCTTTAGTAAAGCAAGCTGGGGATGGCGACATGATGGAGACCTGCTGCTCCTCTTAAGTCTTCTCAGAGTCTCTTCCTTCAGCAATCTGAAGTAGAGTTGGCCTCTTCCATCCTCTCTCAAAGATGGAAGCCCGAAGTGCTTTCAGTGACTTGACTCAAAGCTTGACTAGTCCCCTGCCCTGAAGAGTTACTTGTCAACTCTGCACCACCCCTCATTCAGGTTAGGAGAGAGTCCCATACCAGTGGGCTTTAGGACCCAGATTACACATCCAACCCTACTAGCTATCATCCTATATCTCTTCTGCCTTTGGTGGCTAAACTCTTTGAAAAGGATGTCTACAATAGGTGTCTCCACTTTTCTCCTACTCTCTTCTTAACTCTTTGCAGTGTGGCTTCCGACCTCATCGTTCAACTAAAACTGTTCTCTCCAGTTATCTCTGGTGTCTTAATGGCCAGATCTAATGCCCTTTTCTCAGTCCTTCTCCTTCTTGACCTCTCTGCAGCCTTTGACAGTGCTGATCACTCTTTTCTCTTTGATACTCTGTTCTATCTAGGTTTCCCAAACACTGCTCTCTCCTGTTTCTCTTGCTACCTGACCACTGCCAAGTCTGTTTTGCTGGATCTTTAACCAGGTCATGCTTGCCAACTATGAGGATTCCCCCAAGGCTCTTTCCTAGGCCTTCTCCTTTTCTTCCTTTGTAGTACTTCACTTGGTGACTTCATCAGCTTCTATGGTTCCAATTATTATCTTTCCGTGAATGATTCTTTTTTTTTTTTAACAATATCTTTATTTACTTATTTATTTATTTTTTTGTTTTAGGCAACTGGGGTTAAGTGACTTGCCCAGGGTCACACAGTAAGTGTCAAGTGTTTGGTCTGAGGCTGGATTTGAACTCAGGTCCTCCTGACTTCAGGGCCGGTGCTCTATCCACTGTGCCACCTAGCTGCCCCCCATGGATGATTCTTAGACCAACTTATCTAATTTCACCTTTCTCCCAACCTCCAGCCTCACATCTCCAAATGCCTATTTAGGCATGTCGAACTTGATGTTCCATAAACATCTTAAACGCAACATGTTCAAAGCTGAACTCATTATCTTTCCCTCAGATCCACCTCTCTTCCTAACTTCTTTATCACTTTCGAGGGTACCACAACCCTTCCAGTCATCCAGGCTCAAATCCTAGGGGTCATTCTCCACTCCTTTCACTGCTACCCCCTATAGCCAATAAGCTGGCAAGTCCTGTCTTTCTACCTTTGCAATATCTCTCATCTTCTCTGACCCCTGGTCCGGGCCCTTATGACCTCACATATAGACTATCCTAATAGCCTAATGGTTAGCCTTTCCATCTTCAATCTCCTCACTCCAGTTCATCCTCCACTTTGCTGTCAAAATTGATATTCCTAGAGTGCGGGTCTGACCAAGCCATCCTTGTACTCCCTCTCAATGAACTCCAGTGGCTCCCTATTAACCTCTAGGATCAAATATAAAATCTTCTGTTTAGCTTTTAAAGCCCTCATAACCTGGGCCCTTTCTAGTTTTCCAGTCTTCCTAGATCTTATTCCTGCCATATATTCTTTGATCCAGTGACACTGGCCTCCCTGATGCTCCTCACACAAGACACTCCATCTCCTGACTCTTAGCATTTTCGTTGGCTGTCCCCCATGCTTGGAACACTCTCCCACCTCATCTCTGCCTCCTAACTTCCCTGCCTTGCTTCAAGTCTAAACTAAACTCCCACTTCCTGCAAGAAGTCTTCCCAAGCTCTCCAAGACTACTCCCAACTTACCTGTCCCTATCTTACTTATACACAGTTGTTTGCATGTCATCTCCTGCCTTGGACTTCCCACCCCAGAACTTTGCAGACTGCCTGGCACATTTTTGTTGAGTTTTCAGCCATGTCCAATGCTTCCTGACCATATTTGGGGTTTTCTTGGCAAAGATACTGGAGTGGTTTGCCATTTCTTTCTTCAGCTCATTTGACAGATGAGGAAGCTGAGTCAAACAGGGTTAAGTGACTTGCTCAGGGTCACACAGCTAGTAAGTGTCTGAGGCTGGATTTGAAATCAGGAAGAGGAGTTTTCCTGACTCCAGGCCATCTAGCTACCCTGCCTGGCACACAGTAGATTCTTAACAAATTCTAGTTGCTTTTTTCATTTATTTCATTAATTGGCAACTAGGTGCCATATGGAATAGGGTGCTAGGCTCAGAGTGTGGAAGATTTGTGTTCTATCCTGAATGTTTACTACCTTGTGTGTGACTATGGGCAAGTCACTTAACCTCATCAGCCTCATTTCTGTTATCTAAAAAATGGGGATAACATTAGCACCTGTCTCCCAGGGTTAATGGGAGGATTAAATCAGAAAACTTGTAAAGCGTTTTACAAACCTTAAAATGCCTTATATCTTCTAGTCATTTCATTAATTCAGAAGCTCATTTTATAGCATGGCAGTAGAGAAAGGATCTGGGGGTATGCAACATCTAAAGGGTGTAACTGTGGAAAGCTTACTGAAGCTGTGGCATCTGGGCTGGGCTTGAAATAGGGGAATGGTTAAATTTTTAAAAATTTGATTGTTTTTTGTTTGTAGATCACCATTATGTTCCAATATAGCCATCCCATCTTTCCCCATCCAGAGAGCCAGCCCATATCTTCCATAACATGTTCCATGTTCAGAGGAGGAAGGGACCTTGGAAGTCACTGAGTCCTACCCAAACGGAGGCCCAGGGAGGGGACAGGATCGTAGACCCAGAGCTGAATGAATGAATAAATACAGAATGGAAGAAAAGGTGAAAAACCAGCTCAGCAAGACTAATGAGTACATCAACAGAACCATACTATATGTGTGTGTGTGTGTGTGTCTATGTCATATATGTTATGATCAGTCTACACCTAAAGTCCTCAATCTTATCAAAAAAGGAAGCCAGTATACTCTCATATCCCTTCCGTTGAACTAAGCCTGGTCATGATAACTACATAATATCTGGGTTTGATTCTTTGGTTACTATTGAAAGGATGGAAAGATTTCAGCAGGTAGGAATGTCAAGTCAAGGAGCATTTTTTTAGTGTCTACTATGTGCCTGGCACTCTAAGTGCTGGGGATAGAAAGAGAGGCAAAAATCTTACCTGCTTTCAAGGAACTAACAATCTAATGGAGGAAACAACATGCCAATTACCATGTACAAATAAGATAGGATAAAATGGAAATAATCAGCACAGGGATGGCATTAGCATTAAGAAGATGGGGGAAAGGCAGGCTGTACCAATAAGTTTTGGGTGATTTTTAAAAATTTTGTTTTTGTGGACCTGAAAATCATTTCCTCAAAGTTATTTTTTCTCCATCTTAAATATGTCATAAAGTTCCCTTTCTTCTTTTTATACTTTCTTGTTAAATTTTTTTTTTGCTTTTCCATTGCTTTTATTTCTGAACATACCCCTTCCCATAAGTCTGTTCTTGTAAGAAAGACTAAAAAAAAGCAAAAAAGCAAAAAGCAAAACCTAAAACAGCTCAGCAAAACCAACCAATATACCCACTATGTCTGATGAAACATGTCCCACTTTGTTCTCATTGCCCAGTCTTTTCTTCAGTGAAAAGACATTTCCTTTACTTTCCAGGACATTTATCCAATAGATTATTTTCCCTCTAGCAAAGCACTTCCACAATATCCAAGGCACTGCACCACTAATTAGCTTGGAGAACTCGAGTGAATCATGTCACTTCCCTGGCTCTGGGCTCACTCATCTGTAAAATGTAGGGGTTCAACCAATTTTTCTTTGTGATTGCTGCCAGCTCTAAAATTCTATAATTGTATGACTTTACCCTTCAGGCATATATTTGCCACGTGGATGTGGTAATTTGACTTTAAAAAAATGATGCCTCAGTGGGTTTGAATTAAAATGCCCGTGTGTGTGTGTGTGTGTGTGTGTGGAGAGAGAGAGAGAGAGGAGGGGAAGAGAAAGGGAGACAAAGGGAAGGAGATGGAGAGAGTAAGAAAGAGAGGTAGATGGAGAGAGGAAGATGGAGAGAGAAAAAGGGAGATGAAGGGAGGGAGAAACAGACAAATAGAGAGACAGAGAAAGAAAGGAAGGGAGAGAGAGAAGGAGGGAGGAAGTGGTCCAATGTGTGAATTCATTGGTACAGGCAACTCCTAGTAAGGAAAATTGCCTCTATCTTTAGAGAACTTTATTTTTTAACTGGCCCTATGATTTCATGAATGTGGAAAGCACTCGATGAGAAAATTCCTTTATCAATAGAGATCAGTACCTTCCCTGTGGCATACAGTCTTGGAGAGGTCCCTAGGCTGAAGAGAGACTTGAATTGTCCAAGATCAGACCTGTCAGGATATGTCAGATGCAAGGCCTGAACCCAGCTCATCTTCGCTCAACACTATCTACTACTCCAGGACAAATACATTTAGTAACACCATTCACATGGTGTTACTATATAATATATATGTAATAACAATATATAACATAATAAACCTATGGACCTCTTCTCAGAATTATGTTGTTCAATGGATGGGAAAATCATCTGCACCTTGCCCCCCACAGCCTTCTTTTCAGGTGGACACTGGTTCTCTGTCCTTTCAGTCTCTTCCTCAGATTGGTGAGCAACTCTCTGAACTTCCATTCAAGGAAATACCCATACCAGCCATGCACACCTCAACCCAGGATGACTTTTCCACCTTCTACACCACCATATCTGTGTTGTCTTCCCCCACTAATAATAATACTGATAACAGCTGAGGGTCTTCTCCTCCCTGATAGATTGTTCTGTGAAGGCAAACTAGGTCATCTTTTGCTTCAATTCTTACCAAGCCTTTAATCATTGAATGGGTGTTAAAAAGGCCAAGGCCCCCCAGTTGTCCTGACCTATGTCTTGCCACTAGACTCTGGAGTAGAGTGAGGCTGATGACTTTGCCCAGCTCTGCCTCACTTAAACCCACTTCACTTGCAAGTCAAGGCATCACCCTCCTGATGTCATTGGTCCTCTTCCAGAATGAAGGACATACAACAAGATAACAGCGTTGTAAGCTTGGCAAAACCCTTTAATATTATCCCATTGGACCCTCACAACAACCTGTGGGGTAGATGCTATTATCACCCTCATTTTATTGATGGGGAAACTGAGGCTGAGGCTAAATAACTTGTCCAGTCATAGCCAGGAAACAGAGGTTGAATTTGAACTCAGGTCTTCCTGATTCCAAGCGCTCTGCTTTGTTCACTGAGCCACCTAGCTTCCACTTGAACGTAAAATAATACAGCTGTAATTTTTTTTTTCCTGCTTCTATCAGTATTCCCAGCACGGTGCCTGGCACCTAGGAATGGCATTAATAAACGCTTCATTCATTCATTCATTCATTCGTTTGTTCATTGGACACTTCCAGTTCCGGGTCTGTGGTCTTGACCCCTCCCTCGGTCTCACTTTGGATAGGTCCCTTCCTCCTCTGGCCCTAGGATACCACCACGAAGAAAGGCGCAGAGAGAGCACTCCATACCCTGCCTTCACTTCTCTCCCCTGCAAGGACGTCCGATTTCACTCTTCCTCACTGCGCAAGCGCGGAGCCTCTGCCGGCCCTCTTCACCACGTGACGGGGGAACGCCGCAAAAAAAGGCTCCACCCAGCCGAGAGCGGCGCTGTGGAGCCGCGGATTGCTCCGTGGGGCTCTCCGCTAGGCCGAACCATAGAGTGGCCACCGGCCGGAGGACAAGAAAAGAGAGGGCCGCCTCCAGCAAAAATACGGCGCCTGCGCAGTAGTTTCCTCTGCGGGCGGAGGGATAATGGCGACACTGGTGCTCGATAATGGGGCCTACAACGCCAAGATCGGTTACAGCCACGACGGCGTCAGGTGAGCGACCGCTTCTCGGCCAGGAATGAGGAGGGGTGGGTGTCCCTGACGCCGGGGGAGTCTCGCCAGCGTCCCCGAGCCTCTCGGCTTTGGAGGGGAAGGGAGACTCCGTAGCCGATTTTGTGGCGGCTTCGGGGGGCCCGGAAGTGGGGGGGTTGTTGTGTTTGCAACCGGAAGTCCCGCCTACGCACGTGGGGGCCGGGGGCTGGGGGGGGTTCCTGGCCTGGGTGACCCACTGGGAGTGGCCTCCGAGCTTGACCACCCCAGGAGGAAACTGAGGCCGGAGATGGCAAGTCTCACCCAAGATCTCGGGAGTAGCAAACAGCCGCCTCAGGTCCCATTTATGAATTCATTTATCCAGCCTGCGATGTGGGGGGGGGAGTCGCAGAGGGGGTCCACACTGAAACGGGCCCTGCCCTCCGGGAGTCTCTTGTCCGCTTCTGCGGGGACGCACGTCTTTTGGCCGTAGCTCGTACCAGTTCTTCCGTCTCCAGACTCCTTGCCTTTGCACTGGACATTCCCCGTGCCTGGAATGCCCTCCCTCCCCGTCAGCTGCTTTCCCAGCTTCTTTTGAGGCCCAGCTCACGGTCAGCCTTCCGCTGGATGGTTTTTCGGGTGTTGCTTCCCCTTTCCCCCTTAGCCCCTTTTTGATTAAGGTTACTTTTGTAGACCTTGTGCAGTTGTTGTATCTCTGCTCCCCCCACCCCCCCATTAGGATGTGAGCTTTGTGAGCAGTATATCGTTTGTCTTTCATGTTCTTCGCTAATCACGGTGCCCGGCATAAATAAGCATTTAATAAATGCTTCTTATAGACTCCAGGTCCTCTAGTGCTTTCTCCAGGATGTCCCATGCAGCCTATAGAGTGGAAATACCTAAAGAGCACTTCTGTAGTGTCACCTGCTTTGCCATATGCAGCCCCTTAGAGCAGAGACTCTGGGAAGCTTTCATCCGACACCACAGGACCTGGGTTCTTATCCCTTCCCTGTCCCATGCATTGGATGTGACACTGAGTAGAAGCTTCATCCCAGTGGACATTAGTCTCCTCATTTGCAAACTGAGTGAGTTGAATTACACGTTCCCTAAGTCTTTTCCAGCTCTGAAGTTCATAGTTCACATACATTCTCTAGTGGCAGGTGGTAATGATTTAATTGTGAAACTGGAAAGTTTCTAAAGGAGATTTTGGTTTTTCCTGTGTGACAGGAAGGCTGTTTCCTAGTTTCTGTGGCTTCTAATCATTCATTCAGTCAAGAAGCATTTATTAAATGTCTGCTGGGTGCTAGGTGATGGGAACACAAAGGCAAAAATGAACAGCTTCTGCTGCTCAAATAGCTTATCACTTTCTATTGGATGTTATTTTTGCAAAGTGCTTTGCAAAGCACTTTACCTCACAAGGTTGTTTTGAAAATTAAACGTGTTTCTGTTAATGTGCTACATAAATAGAATTTACTAAAATTGGAAAACAACATTTTTATTATATAAATGGACAAGTTGCCTTAAAGATAGAAAATTCTGTTAGCAAAATGGTCGTCTTATCTCTCCTATTCCCTTAGAATGTAAATTCCTTTTCAGTAAGAATTGTTTCATTTTTTTGTATTCATATTCCCAGTGTCTTTCCATGCCTGGCGTGTAATACATGTATGATGAGTATGTGCTGACTGATAGACATTAAGCTTTGAATTTACGGTGATTTTTTTTTTTAAATCTTGGCAAATAGTTTAAAATTTAGAAATCCTTATGCCCCTCACACACACCCTTTCCTCTGCATTTCCATTATAGACGTTTGATCACTTGCAATGTGCAGGACACTCTAGGCATTTAAAAATACAAGCGCTCCCTGAAGAACCTAGAATCAGGAGACATATACACAAATACACATAATTCAAGGCAGGTAAGCGCTGTTGAAGTGTTGCATGCAAAATGCCATGAGAAAGCAGAGGAAAGAATAGTTGCTTTTGAGTAGGAGATCAGGAAAGCTTTGAGAAGAGACCCTGATTTCCTGTCCAGGACCCAGCCCTTTCTAAGTGTGAAAGTGAGCAAGCCCAAAGTGATGAAGGAAGGGTAATCGCTTTCCAGGTCTTGGGTAATGGCACCTGTAGTATCCTTACAGGGTTGCCATGATAATTTAGTGTAAAAATGTGGAACATTTTGCGCTTTTTAGAGTCTCTGTGGGTGAAAGAGCTGGCATTTTCGGGTGACATTGAAAGGTAAGCTGTTGGACAGGAGCATAGGCAGGAATGGGGTAGGAGGGCATTCCAGGCAGAGAAGGTGTTAGCAAAGGCACAGGTAGTTAAGGGGAGAAGTCAGAGATGAAACTGGCATGGTAAATCGTGGAAGATTTACTCTGGTCTTGAGTCTTTAACCAGAAAGTTTGGGCTTCATTCTGTTTTGTTTGTTTGTTTGTTTTTTTTGATGAGGCAGTTGGGCTTAAGTGACTTGCCTAGGGTCACACAGCTAGTAAGTATCAAGGGTCTGAGGCCAGATTTGAACTCAGGTCCTCTTGACTCTAGGGCTGGTGCTGTATGCACTATACCACCTAGCTTCCCCGGGCTTCATTCTGAAGGTGTTTTGTGAGCCATGGAAGAAGGTTTTGGATAAAAGAGGGGCTGGATCAGAGCTGTCCCCAAATGCTGGGATTTTTAGATTTGCTTTCTGGTCCATGAATGTTTCTCCCCAGCTTCTTATGTTCCTAACTAGTTTCTGGTCCAGTAAAACTTATCACAGTTCTTCAAGATACCTCATTTCTATACAGTGATAGAACGTTATACCAAAGTAGACTTTTAGGGTACATCCTTATCATCTAGCTCTTTTGGTCAGAAGTGATTGATGACAGACAGGCATTGCGCCACTAATCTGGGCTGCGTGTCTATTCCATCATGTAGACTACTGCTACATTATTCTTCAGCCATGGATCGTTTTATACACCTGCTGAAAAGCCTCGAGAATGAAGTCCTAGGTCCCTTGTGTAGTCCTTCCTAATCTGATCTCCCCCAACCTTCCTACCTTTTCCAGTGTGAATGCTTTATTCATTAGGCAGATCTTTGCTGGCGCTTCTACCACAGGTACTAAAGTCTTGGGGAAATACTGGAAAAAATGCAAACAAAGTGTTTATTATCAAAATTTTCCATTATGTGGGTGGGATGGGGAATCTTGAAATTTTCCAGGCCTTCACATCTCAAGCAATTTCTACTTTTTTTATTTTCAACAGTGTTATTCCAAACTGTCAGTTCCGGTCAAAGACAGCACGTCTCAAAACCTTTACAGCCAATCAAATAGATGAAATAAAGGACCCTTCTGGACTCTTTTACATCCTGCCTTTTCAGAAGGTAACTAAGTAATGCCTTATTGCCAGCACAATGGATATAACAGACTAGTGTACATCATTTATTTCATTGGTGTGGGAGCTCCCTTCACTGGAACAGATTTCAACCTGCTATGTCCTTCTGTCTTGATCGAGTTTTAGCATGTCTGTAAATAGTCCATGAAGCAGGAGTTCTGTACCTTCACTCATGTCCTGGACCCCTTTGGCAGTCTGCTCAAAGCTTTTGACCCTTTCTCAGGATCCTACTTTGAGATGCATAAAGCACACGGCATAGGATTACAAAGGAAAGCAATTTTAGTGAAATACATTTATCAGTTATCAGAATATTTTTATAAAAAGTATGAACCACTTGAGAATGCCTGTTATGCCATACTTTGTGTATAAGTCATGGACTGTACAGGGTAATGAACTTTAACTTGCTCATACCCACCTTGAATCTTTCCATTGTCCTTTTTGTCACCTGAAAATTTGATGCTTCTAATATTAGGATGTTTCATAATTTGAAGCTCTGTATCATGCTAAAAAATGAAGCAGCATGGGCGTAGGGGGTAGAGAACCAGCACAACCTGGGCATTAGCTTTGTGACCCTGGGTATGTCACTTAAACCTTGTAAGTGCCCCACAGCTCTCTCTGAAAAGTGCAGAACAGTTGTTGATCTGCATCAGTAAGGAGAATTTCCTCCCCAGGGATTTCCTTTCATTGAAATCACCGGTTTGGGCCACAAAGACCAGAACCATAACATTGTTAAAGAGATGAGCTTTTGTCGTAGGGAGTAGCTTAGGACGATTGAGAGCACTGCACAGTTTCCCAAATGCAGCCTTGTCCAATTTATTTCTCCTTCTCAGATCTGGGCTCTGCTTATTACTCATCTGCTGCATATGTCTAAGATATATCTGTGTGTGTGTGTGTGTGTGTGTGTGTTTGTGTGTTTGTAAATCACTGGGCTATCTGTCCAACTGCATTTCATAATCTTAATGTACATTTTTTATCTATATTGTTTTTTTCAACATAAATGGTTAAATTTTTAAAAATAATTATTGATAAATTTAAATTAAAGACAAGTTATTAATAAAATTTTATAAAAGTTGACAAGTTCTTACTAAAATCAAATGAACTTTTCTTGAAATCACATAGTATTATTAAGAATAAATGGCAGTGATGTTATGTTACCAGGTAAGCTCACTTATGTTATACATGCAGATCTCACAGTAGTAATGAATGGACTTGTTTTCATTATAAGCCAAGCATGATGAACCTATCTCATATCAGAAAATAAGCAGATAGAAAATGGTAGCTCTCTTCTCTTAAATTATTACTTACTTATTAAATTATTAAAGTATTACTTCATATCCATTTTGAGCTAATAGGGATATATCTGTAGTTTGAAATCTAACACGAAATGAGAGAAGGTAGACCAGCAAGGAAAGTCTTAGTGATTTGTAGCGACACCAGGGGATTCTGTGTGTGTGTTCCCCTCCCCTCCCAGGTCCCCTTCTCTGTCTCTTTTTCCTGAGCTGGTGCATGTTTGCATGTCGTTTGGTCCTCGTGGCTTCGTTGCAGCTTTGCTCTGTCTCAGTTTCAGTTACTCTCGTCATCTCTGTCCTTCATCTCTATGCACGTGTTCAGACCGGGGTCTCTTGGCCCGACTGCTGTCCTGAGCGTCACACTCCACCTTCTGTCGGGCTCTTCCCCCAGATGTCCATTGGCATCTCCAAAGCACGCTCAGGATAACTTTTTATTTTGCTCTTTTCTCTCCTGCTCTTCTTTCTGACATCACTTTTTCTTCCAGTGGCTCCATCTGCCTTGGCATTATTGTTGACCCTTTTCTCTGTCTTTCCATGTCCAATCATTTGCCAAGTCTCATTGATTTGACTTTGACAGCATCTTGCTTTAGACCCCTCTTCTCTGTTCTCACTGTTTTCACCCCAGAAAGGGCATTCCTCACTGCCTAACAATAGTCTCCACCAAGTCTTTCTGTGCCTCTTCTTTTCTCCCTCCCATCCATCTTTTACACCATTGCTGGCTTAATCATTTCTCATGGATGGATTGCTCCTGCTCAGAGCCTTTCAGTAGCTTCCTGTCATCGCCTTAGTAAAGACAAAATCCTTTACTGGACTTTGGGTCCCTCCACAAAGTGGCACTATTCTTTTGTTACAACATGTCCAATACTGTCTCTTCTGCACTCTCTAGTGTAGCAAAGTTAGGCTAACCGCTGTCCTCTATGTACCCCAAGGTTTTCCTGCCTCTGTTCTTTGCCTCCTAGAGGTACTACAGCTACAGCTATTGAAGACAGCATTCAAGCCCTTTTTTTTACTTCACAGTTTTGAACCCTTCCCATCCTTTAAAGCATATCTCAAATGCCACATCTCCATGCATCTTCTTGGCTCCTCTACCTAACAGGGGACTTTACCCTCTTCAACTTCATACAGCATTTTCCTCCATTTTTCATGAGAGAATTGTGTGTGATTGTATATTATACTTGCTTATGTACATTCTTACCGTCCCTACTCACCTAGTAGACTAAAAACCCCACAAGGGCAGAAACCATTTCCCCTCAACATTTTGCATGAATTCTGCACTTTGTGGTTTCTTAATAAGTGTATGTTGTATGAGTTGTTCTATTATTATTTGGACTTCTTTCCAGTTGATGTTTTAAAGATTATTCTTGAATTTCTGAATTCTTTTAGGGCTATTTGGTGAATTGGGATGTTCAGAGACAAGTTTGGGATTACCTTTTTGGGAAAGAAATGTATCAGGTAAAAGAATTATACTCTGTGTTCAGATTTGTTTCCAAGGCTTATTAATATTGAAGAACAGGTCTACATTTAAGATTTCAAGATGGTAAATATTTTTACTTTGAAAATGTTAATGTAGTTACTATTTGTGATTGTTGAAATTGAAATAGTATTGGAATAATAAATGTGCATTATTAGATATACATTTAACATATTTGCATTTAGTCTATAGATAAATTCTAGACTTTCATTTTCTAAGTGTATTTTGGTGGTGGTAGTGGTGTGGGAGTGGAGAGGTCTAGATTTGTGGTTTTATCACAATGGGAAACTCCCATTATAGAAACTCCCTACAGTCATGAAGGTCACCAACACAGGTGTAACTTAGAGTGTCTAAGAGATGTCTGGACCATGGTGAATAGAGTGCTATACTCCATGTCAGGAGCACCTGGTTTATATCCTGCCTCCTCAGGCCTGTGCTCTAATCTGTGAAGTTATGATCACTGAGAGATTATGGGAGTTAACTGTGGCCATTTAGCCAGTGTGTGTCTAAGGCAAGACTTGAACTCCTTCATGCTGACACAAAAGCTGTTAGCTTTTGTCAGCTAAACCACATGTAAGATAAATAAGATTTCTGTTTCCAGGCAAAAAAGGAAGTTGGCTACATAGGGAGATTGTAAAATTCAGAATCAGCATTTGTCAGGTTTCAGTATTATGATTATATCATATCTAAGGTACCGGATTTTAGAGTTGCAAGGTCACCTTGTCTTACTTCTGCGGGCACAATGAAGCACCCACCACATTAGTGAATGAATGAATGAATAAATTTTTTATTCAGCTTGTACATTGGGCCAAGTACTGTACCAAGAATTGGGAGTACGAGTACAAAAGATAGTGGCTCCTCTCAAAGAGCTGATGTTCATATTGGAGAGACAACACATGTGGGAGGCTTCATCTGCAAGTCATGAAAAGGTCCTGTGGTCCTTAGGGTAGGGTGGGAAAGCAAATGGTCAGGCCTCTTCGAGCCATGTGACAGTGCCCAGGACTTTGGTGGCTAGAGCTTTCTTTCCTGGGTCTGCAGTAGCTGTGGCTGCAGCCTATGCAGAAACAGTCCCTAGGTGGCATCTCCCCATGAGTTAGGATGATGGCTGTGGGCACTGGGCTGGCAGCCTGCCTCTTTGTGGGGCTCTGGGGCTCAGGGTTCTGGGCTGTCCCCATGAAGGTCTGAGGGGAGGTGGTAGCTCAGGGTAGGGGTGGGATGTCAGATGTGCGTGGCGTTTGCTACTCCCTGACTTCCCTGTGGGGCTCCCTGCTGCTCTCGTGAGGCCAGTCTGCTCGCCTGCCCACCTTTCCCATTCTTTGATGTTACATCCACTTCCCATTTTTCTTCAGTACGTGGGCTTATTCTTCAGAAGAGCTTTGTGTTCTAGGTGCTTCCTTAGTCCCTGGTCCTGAGAGTTTTGAGAAAACTGATTAAGAGAATGTTTTATGCTTCTTAAGGGTGAGCCAAGCCCGACTTGTAACTCATTCCTACATTTTTTATTCTTCTGCTTTCTTAAAAAAAAAATCCATGTGGTTACTCTTGTTAATATACTTAGGCATAGCAAGATCTCTAATAAGCAACTTGTCACTATTCTTGTTGATGTCATAAAAAGCTTTTGTATATTTTGTGTTCTTACAGGTTGATTTTGTAGACACAAACATTATAATCACAGAACCGTATTTTAACTTCACTTCAATTCAAGAGTCAATGAACGAAATCTTGTTTGAAGAATATCAGTTCCAAGCGGTGCTTAGAGTCAATGGTGAGTTGATTTGGGGATTTAATTTAGTTGGACGGCTACGGTCACAGATGGGGTGAACATAGATTTCCAGTCTTAGAATAAGAGGGAGGAAATAGCCCTTCTTGGTTGAAAGAATTAGTCATGGAATTTTAGAGGGAGAAGAAAGCAGAGTTCATCCAGTGCCCCTCGTCGTACTGGTTCCGAGTCTCTATGTAAACGTCCTGCGTCTGCTCTAGGCGTGGACGGCCTCATTGATGAGGCCTAAGTGCTTACTTCCTCCAACTCCTAGCATGGAGAGGGTGGGGGGGGGGCGAAGAATGACGGCTCTCGAGCCAAAAGACTTGCATTTGCGTGACAGCTTGTTAGCTGGGTGGCTTGGGGCGAATTACCAAACCTTCGTGAGCGTCTTCTGCCAAGTGGGGAGGATGATTTTTGCACATCTGCATTGGGAGAGATTGTGAGAAAAGCACCTTTTGGATGCTTTCTTCAGTACGTGGTCCTGAGAATTTTCAAGAAAGAGAGGGAGACCAAAATGCTTTGAGTGTCTCATCGTTACCGCCGTCATTGTTGGTGTTGTTACTGTTACTGTGATCATCCTTGGGAGTGTAGGAGGGGCACGGTGACTATGTGTCATGAGAATGACTTCCTAAAAGCACAGTCTTAGAGCCACTGGATTTTGGAGCGGGGGAGGACCTCTTCAGGAATCTTTCAGTCCCAGTCCATTTTAGAGACGAAGACAGTGAAGTCAGAAAGCTTAAGAGCCTCCTGTTGGGTCTCTGGCAGGGTCTGGGTTCGTGCATCTGGAACTGAATGGACCCTCTGTAGCCATCAAGTGCGACCTTCACTTTACAGATGGAGGCAGTGAGGCCCAGACCTGCTTGGGTTGAGCTTCAGGAGCAGGATTTAAACCCACCTTCTCTGATCAGAGCCAGGGCTCTTTGTACTCTGCCGTGCTCCCTATGGAGGTAGTGACTAGCACAGTGAGGATTTGTGCCCAAGCTATGGAATCACAGATAGTACGACTTGAGGGGGCATCTGGGACCATCAGGGCTGCCTTGTAGCTGCACAGGCATCCCCTCCACAGCATTTCTAGGAAGTGGTCATTTCTGCTTGGATGCCACCAAATGAGGGAAAGCCACCATCTCTGACAGCAGTCCTTTGCACACTTGTGCACGCGCAGGTTTGATTGTTACAAAGTTCTTCCTTACATCTGCACCCTGAGTCTGCTTTTCTGCACCTTTCATGTGTTGTTCCTACTTCTCTCTTCTGTGGAATGAGTCTTTTTCACGACAGCCCTTCAGGTACTGGAAGATGCCTGTCATGTTCCCTCTGAGTGTTCTTGGTCCCACTCTTCTCCCTCCCCTCCTTGCTCTCTGTCTATCTGTCTGTCTGTCTCTCCCTTTTTACCTCTCTTCTCTTTCTCCTTCCTTTCTTCCCTTTGTCTCCTTCCCTCTGTTTTTCTACCTCCTCCTCTCCCTCCTGTCCTTCCCCTTTCCCCTTGGTGTCTTTCTCTCCCTTTCTCCCTCCTTCTCTCCCTACCTCCCTTTGCTTATTTTTCCTTCCCTCTCTTTCTCCTTTTCTCTGTCCCCCTCCACTTTCATTTAAAGGATGTTTATAAACTTTGTACATTTTTTAACTTTAAATTTAATAACAGATAGTAGTTGTGATAGAAATAATCTTTCAATGATATTTAAAAACAATAGTTGGACACAGTGTAACTTTTTTTTTCAGATCCTGTGACAGAGGAGCACAGGCTCCCATAATTGAGAAGGGAAGCCACCCTCGGCTCACCATATTGAAGGAAGGCCACGTTAGCTTCTTTAGGGCTTTAGTGTATCTGTGAGCTCCATGATGTGGCCACTCTCTCCACTAGTGCAGATAGCTTTGCATCTATGCCCTCTCATCTTCTTGTCCTTCTGTTCCCATAAATTTACCACAGAAGGCCTGGAGCTCCTTTTTAGATCTTTTAACATTGTGTGTCTACCAGGGGCTTATCCCTTGCTCTTACTATATGACCTTTTTATGGCTGCACATCTTACATCTCTAGGATAACATCCTTTATGCCCCTTTTCTTGCATGTTTGTTTGCTGGTAACTTGTTGCATCCCACTCACATCCACTACGTGCTTCTCCATGGCCCTTTGGGTAGAGATTCTGGTATTCTGTGATTCATAGCCATATGCCGTCATGAGAAGAATATTGTTGTTAAAAGATGGGCCCTTGGCGTGATTATAAGCACTGCACCATTTTCCAAAGACAGTCTAGCCAGCTGTGCTCCTCCTGTTCAAGTCCAGGCCCAGTTCGCTGGGTGTAAAGTCCAGATGAAAGAGGAGACCTCTATAGATGGTGAAGTCCTCCACATGCCTTTGTGCATAACATTATGTTGATTGTATTGAGCCCTAGAACACTGTAGAGCCTCTGAAATGAGATCTGTTGACACTCAAAAGAGTTTGGCCTGACAGTCCACAAAGATAAAAGCAAATGATGAAGAATGCCTCTTGTCTAGATTGGGATATGCATTAGGGTGGACATCCTGTAGAATTGGTCCATAATAACCTCGCTCTTGGACAGATACTTCATATGGATAATGAACTGGCCCTGTATTCGCCAACAGGAGAAAGTTCATTTTGCCTTTACAAGTTGTTTGTCATGTATTTTTATCTTATCTACAGTCTAGGTAATCCATAAAGCAGTTAAAAACTGCAGGAAGACTTTGTGGAGATCTTCTCTACTGGTTAGTGATAATATCTTACAGATTTGTCCTTCTTGCATCTTGAGGTTTTTCAGAAACAAATATACTATCATGTTACAACTAGAGGAAAAGATGCAGTGATACTTATTTTATTTGCTTTCCTTCCCCTGTCACTTTAAAAACAATGTACTGTAGAAGATTGCTTAATATGTGGTTATTTTATTGTAGCTGGAGGCCTCAGTGCACATCGCTATTTCCGAGATAATCCATCTGAATTATGCTGTATCATTGTGGACAGTGGTTATTCTTTTACACACATAGTACCATATTGCAGAAGTAAAAAGAAAAAAGAAGCAATAATTCGGTAAGCTGCATTGCGTTTTTTGTTTTATTTTAAAAGATTTTTATATTTTATTAAACATTTTATTAAATATTTGATGTTTAATATTTATTTACTATTATTTTACTGTATCATATTTTATATAAAAATATTTGTAATTTATAAATTATCAAATTGAAAATACTGTCAGGCTTAGGCAGTGTTTTGGTTAGTTTTGCTTGTTAGAATTGCATTTTCCCCCCTTTTTAAAAAATCTTTGTTACAGGAGATGTTTTAAGGACAAGGAGGAGGGAAGGAAAGAGTCAGGAATGAAAGCAATAGTAAAAATGTAGCAGAGTTTGCGTTTTTTTTTTGTGAGTAAAAGAATTGCGGTGTTGACATAACGATGATTGCTGCAGTAAAATTTGGTTCTTGCCCTTCAGCATTAACGTTGGAGGAAAGCTTCTCACCAATCATCTGAAGGAGATCATTTCTTACCGGTAAGACTTTCTCTACGTGGTGTTTGTGGAGGCAAGTCATGGACTTTCTGCCCTCTTCTCATGGAGGCCATTCTCAGCTATGTCTACATCACCTGTCATGCGGCTTTGGATGTGTTTTAATTATTTCACTTACACAATCTGAAGTACTTGTTATCAGCTCGGATTTTGCCATTCTAATTTCTCAGTTTATTTTGAAGCCTGTGATTTCACCGTAATGAGAATCTTAATTACTAATTGAATAATATAAATATTATAGAAATACACGATGAGTAAAAGATGAACATGTACAGTTAAGTGTTGTAGACCTCAACTTTTTTGCTTTCTTGCCCTTCTAGAACATAGGAGAGAACTAGGGAGCACAGAAAAAGACTTTGGAGCAGCCAAAATACGTGGTGTGAAGTCTGTGCAATTGGCTCGTAGGCTACTGAGCTAGTATGCTTTTATTTCAGATAGAATAGTAATAGTCTGGGTTTTCTGGGTTTCCTAACCCAGAGCAGTTTGGAAGTGTCAAAATGGACAAGGAGTTTGCTCCAGGCTGGCACAGTGATAACTTTTAAAAGCTGACAGTTTACAGCAAAGGAGGAGTCAGAAAAAGTATAAAAAGCAAACCGAAGACTTCAAAAACCTAGCATTTCAGGGCCATTTAGTATAGGGGAAAAAATACTACATACTTCATTGAACCTTTGGGGCTGGGAGGGATGTGACTATATTATAGCAGAATTCAGGAATCAACATTAGTAATTATTGACCTTGAGTCATCAGCACAAAGATAAATAGTATTCAATATACTTGTTTCATAAGGTAGAGAAGTCTATAATCCAGTTTAGATTTCAATCCAAAATGATGAAAAGAAAGCTTTTTTGGTGCTCCAAAGTTAAACCCTCAACTCTGTGGAAAACTTTGCCCTGTAGAAAAACTTGTTACCCAAAGGTTTGGGATAGCTGCAATTTTTGTAAGTTGACCTTAGGTAAGAAACTTAAATTTTCTGTGCCTTGGTTTCCTCATGTGTCAATTGGGGATAACCCCTGTCTTCACTGCAGTTTTGGGGGGATCAAATGAAAGACTGGAGGGGAAGGTGTTTTAGTAAATGAAAAACAATACGAAATGCAAGATATTTATTGTTTGGTTCTTTTAGAACCAAAATGTTTGTTTTTATCAAAATATATATGGATAAGATACTCTCTGTATAGTTCTTTGTAGACTTTGTATTCTACTCATGAAGTCTTTTTGTTTTTACGTTTACTATAGAATTTAAATCAAAATGCTTTTAAAAATAAAAGGTTATTATGACCCAGATTTTAAATTTCAGATTTTTTGTATTTCATTTCTTTGCAGACAGCTACATGTCATGGATGAAACACACGTAATTAATCAGGTGAAAGAAGATGTATGCTATGTGTCTCAAGATTTTTATAAGGACATGGATATTGCAAAGTATGCATTTTGATGTCCTAATGATCAAAGTCAATTCCAGGTCATATCACACAGAGCTGAACTATTTTAAAATCTCTTTTGTTTTTCAGATTGAAAGGAGAAGAAAATACAGTTATGGTAGACTACGTTTTGCCTGATTTCAGCACAATTAAAAAGGGGTTTTGTAAGGTAATTTTGTGGAAGTCGCAGTTTTTGAGTTGAGTTAATGTTTTCATACGATTGAGTACATTTCAGGGAGAGACTGAGAGTAATCATTTTAATATAAATTTTCCCAATGAAAATATATTAATAATCTTAATCTGTTCATAAGTTTTATTGTGTTTGGAAAGCAAATCTGTAAATTATAGTTTTATACATACTTAGCTTACATATATTTGGAAATGCACTTGATTTTCATTTCATAATTTGAATCACAGAGAAGAAATTTTTATACAAACACAAAAACTGAACTACATAATAATTTTGGTTAAGATGTGGGAAAAGACTGACATATTCTCCTATAAGGATTTTTAGTTAGGATATTGTTAAAATTTAGAATTTCAGTGCTTTGTATTCAAGAGTTTGAAAATTGTACAGTTAAAAACAGTTGTCACAAATATTTCCTTGCTTTTGTGAAAACAAAAACCTTCATGTGGTCTTTATGGACTCCCTACCTAGTCTGGAGGTACTGTCTACCTCCAGAGAGAGAACTGATGAACTCTATGCAAAATGAAGTATAATTTTCTCACTTGCTCTATTTCTTTATTGCTCAAACTGTTATTTTTATCCAAATGTTCCATAACTGTATATATCACAATATTACTCCATTTAAGAGGAACATAGAAAATGAAACAACATTCCCCCATCCAAATTATGCTATTCCTAGAGAGGTCAAGTGAGACAGTACAATAGTATATGAAGTTTTTGTCTTTTTAAAATGAGTATTTAAAGTGAGATGTGTTTTAATCACATAAAAATGAGAGAATTTTGGAAAAAAAGATCTTAGAAGTAGCTGTTTTAGTTACAAAAATAATGAATATAGGTCACAATCACTGCACTGCCCTCATCAATCCAGTCCTGGTAGCATCCAATAAGAAGTGTAATCACTATAAACTGTGCTGCTGTTTTAGGAAGTAGTCAGCATCATCCATCATTTAAAACTGCTAAAATTAGTTCAGCCAGGGGGCTCTAGAGGACGTAATGCTACAGAAGGTGTCATTTTTTAGTAAACAACCTAAAGCAAGGTTCCTGTTACCTGTGATCATGGAATCCATAAAGACTGTATGAAGGTTTTTGTTTTTACAAAAGCAAGGAAATATTTGTGACAATTTATTTATTTATTTATTAGTTTTCAACATTCACTTCCATAAGACTTTGAGTTCCAAATTTTCTCCCTGTCTCTCCCAATTTGATGTAGGCTCTACCTATACATTTACACTGAACCTATATTCACATTAGTCATGTTGTAAAGAAGAAACAGAACCAATGGGAGAAACCACAAGAAAAAAGAAACAAACAAAAAAAGAAGAAAAAAGAGAGCAAGTAATATGCTTCAATCTGCATTCAGACTCCATAGTTCTTTTTCTGGATGTGAACAGCATTTTCCATCATGAGTCAAATGATCTTGATGTATGAATGAGAGACCTCTTCCCCTAAAAGAGCCTGTAAGGCAGTTTTTATTCCACTGACGTTAATGCCTTTTTTTTTTTTTTAAATAACTTACAAGGGGCAGCTAAGTGGCACAACGCATAAAGCACCAGGCCTGGAGTCAGGAGGATCTGAGTTCAAATCCAGCCTCAGACCAGACACTTGACACTTACTAGCTGTGTGACCCTGGGCAAGTCACTTAACTCCAGTTGCCTCACCCCCCCCCCCAAAAAAAAATTAACATACAATAAACAGTAGGATCTTATGTTTTCAGCATCTTTCAGTCACTTGTGAAATGATAATGTCCCTATTGCTTGGGGACAGCCTGCTTGTTCTCTTATTCAAGATGTCCTCAGTTCACGTATAGATAATTCTCATGAAAATTGTGTATAGGTGGGAGAGTAGGTATAAAGGCTTATCTTTTTATTACCAGTATTCTTTCAGTGATGTTGTATGGCTTTAAGTCGGGAAACCCCTACAGTCTCTAAAGGGTTGAACGTTTGGATCCCCCCATAGGACACTGGAGAAGTATGTAGTTAAGTGTAAGCGACACATTACAGATGGGGAACTATGTGGAATATGAGAAATGTCAGTAGAGAAATTATATGACTGGAAAAAAAGATGACCAGTCATGTAGCCAGAGCAAGAGTTCAGTGACAGAATGCGTGTTTCTTCCATTGGCACCATACAAGATGAAGAGATCTAGAGGAAGGATCCTGCCACTTCGATAGATTCATGAGTGACCTTGTACCACAGTCACCCTGAATGGGCAGGCATGCAGTCTGCACTTGTGGCGGGAGCACCTGGATTGGTGAGGTTGTAGTTGATTGAAGTTTGAAAGTACAATTTTTCTCGGAGAAATTTACATTCGTAATAGGTAATAAAACCTAAGTGGATGCTACCTTACCCAGTTAGTTAACCTTTTAGTATCTATGGATTAAAGTAGACGTTTCTTTTAGGAACTAGTTCTTGTTAAAGGCATCTGGAGACAGATTATGCTTTTAAGTTTTATGAACCGTTATATCTAATAGCATCATTGCCATTTATGTTAATAGCATTCATGTGAATTAGGTAATACAATCTCAATCTATTTTAATTCATTTTCATTTCATATTTTTTTTTAGCCAAGGGAAGAGATGGTGTTAAGTGGAAAATATAAGTCTGGGGAACAAATTCTTCGCTTGGCAAATGAGAGATTTGCTGTTCCAGAAATACTCTTTAATCCTTCTGACATAGGCATTCAAGAAATGGGAATCCCAGAAGCTATTGTCTATTCTATTCAGAATCTGCCTGAAGGTACAGTTGTAATTACACAGGTGTTCTGATGTATAGCTTTATGTTGACAGTATGAACATTTGTGTTTCCTATACGTGCCCTCGACCCACCAAATATTGAACAGTAATAGTATGGTCACATACTCTTAAGATTGGAAGGGGCTTATGAAGAGAGCATCTTGTTGGGACTTTTAACATATAATTCTAACTGATGAAAATCTGTTCTAGCTGTGAAGACAGAGAAAAAAGGAGATTGCCTAATATCCTCTGATAATTTTTCCCTGTATTAGTCCTTTGTCACTAGTTTGTTCTTAGTTTGAAGGGACCATTATGGTTGACTTGAACTTAAGATCTACACTTCAGAGTATTTCAGTGATAACTCAGATGTATTTAGCATTTCTAGTGCTTTCTTGCTAGCAGAGTGCTTTTCCAGCAATAGCTAGTAGTTTCAAACTGTGGTTAGATAGTACATGGATCCTAACCTTTGACCTTTATTTTAGTACTATTCAAGCTAGTGCAGATTAGGTTAGAAATATTTATAAGCTGTCATTTTAGTGGTTTTCATAAATATGAATAGAATGGTTTCCAACCTCTTTGGATGCATAGGTCTGTAAACTAATTGCGTTTTGAAGAGTGAAGCTTTTCAGCCATCTCCTGGGTTCTACTTGATACACTGAACTAAATGGGACTCAGGGGGCTGGCAAGCAAGTGTTCATGTTGATTCTGATTTTTCCTACTCCCAGGGAGTAGCTTAAACATGGCAGGAAAATTTGGCTTACAGAGTGTGTGTTTGATGGAAGTAAGAGATTTTTGCAGGTGGCTGAACATTGAAGGCCAAGATTAAAGTTAGCTCTTTTTGTCCTTAATTTGGTGAGAGGTCTTTGCGACAGTGGTGTGTTTGCAAGTCTCCCATCTTTCTATGTCCTGTGTTCATTCTGCTTCACATGACTTCCCCTGGGACATCTACAGTGGCTGTTACACCCGCCAGCTCTGTGGCAACTCTTTCATCATCAAACAAATGTTGGAACCTAGATCCTTTCTTAAAATATTTTTGTATTTGTGGGGTACTAATGATTGCATTAATCTTGAGTATTGCCACAGTGATCGTTATTAGCCTGACATACAGTAAAATTTGGGCAAAACTTTCAGTTTCATTCTGCCTTAACTTTAAAGATATAGTATTCTAGATGTCTAGGGAGAAGCAATGGATAATTTCTTTAGAGTTGTTATCATCCAAAAATATTGACTGCTCCTAACAAAAGTATAGTGTACAAATATGGATAACATAGAGCTATTTCCTCCCCACCCCCAAAAAGGAAATATACATGGGGTCAGTTTTATTTTTCATTCCCTATCATTGAGCAGAATCCATACAGTGTGACCAGAGAGTCCTTGGATTAGAGACAATCTTTCCCTGACCTGAAGCTAATTTTCAGGTTTATTAATGCCATTTATCTTTTTCTTCACAAGAAATGCAACCCCATTTCTTCAAGAATATTGTTTTGACTGGAGGAAACACCCTCTTTCCAGGATTCAGGGATCGGGTTTACGCAGAGGTTCGGTGTCTCACTCCGACAGATTATGATGTTTCTGTTGTGCTTCCTGAAAAGTAAGTGGGGGTTTTGTGATGTAGAAATAAAACACGGGAGTGGGACCAAGTGTGGAATTATTTTTATTGGTGGTAGTGTTTTGGGAGACATGTTTACAGTACCCTGTCCTTTTCAGAAATCAGCCACAATCCCTAACATGATTTTCATTTCTTCTTTTTTTGGGGGGGGGGCATATATTCTTCAGGATAGATCTTCATCTTCAAACTGTACTGCATTGGATATTGTATGCATTTTACAAACAGTCCATTTTTTCAGGTGTAACCTTGATTATAACACATTGGTTTTTTTCTTTTAATTTTTTTCTCAATCACATACAAAAACATCACCTGTGAAGAATATCCTATAGTATATATTATACTGTTTTTTGTCCCCAGTTTACTGAAGCTGAAAGGTTAAATGAGTAGCCCAGGTTCCTGCAGCTAAGAAGTGCTTGAGGTGAGATATGATCCTCAGTTTTCCTCTCTTCAAGTGTAGAGCCCTCTTCACTCTGCCATACTGCTTCTCTCTAGATTCTTGAAATTTTTTTTCTCAATTACATGTGAAAAAAATTCATTTTTTAAAATTTTGAGTTTCAAATTCTCTTCCTCCCTCTTCCCTTCCCTTCCTCCCCTCTTGAGAAGGCAGGCGGTATGCTGTAGTTTATACATGTGCAGCCATGCAAAACATATTTCCTTATCAGCCATATTGCAAGAAAAAAGAGACAAAAAACTCCAAGAAAAATAAAGTAAAAAAGTATGCTTTGATCTGCATTCATACTTCATCAGTTCTTTCTCTGGAAGTGGATGGCATTTTTCATCATAAGTCATTTGGAATTATTTTGGGTCATAGTATTGCTGAGAATAGCTAAGTCATTCACAGTTAACTGATCATCGTACAGTATTGCTTTTAACTGTATACAGTGTTCTGGTTCTGCTCACTTTGCTTTGTATCAGTTCATATAAGTCTTCCCAGGGTTTTCTGAAAGCATCCTGCTCGTCATTTCTTCTAGTACAATGATAATCTGTCACAATTATATACCACAACTTATTTTTTTTTTTAATAATTAATTTATCTATTTTTAGTTTTCAGCATTCACTTCTGTAAGATTTTGAGTTTGGGACAGCTAGGTGGTGCAGTGGATAGAGCAGTGGCCCTGGAGTCAGGAGGACCTGAGTTCAAATCTGGTCTCAGACCAGGTACTTGACACTTACTAGCTGTGTGACCCTGGGCAAGTCACTTAACCCCAGTTGCCTCACAAACAAACAAACAAACAAAAAAAACCCGTAAGATTTTGAGTTTTAAATTTTCCTCTCCCTTCTCCTCTCTCCTCCCCAAGATGGCATGCAATCTGATATAGGCTGTACTTATACATTCATATTAAGGATATTTTCCCCTTAGTCATGATGTAAAGAAGAGTTAGAACTGAGGGGAGGAATTATGAGAATGAAGCAATAAAACAAAACAACAAAAGAAAAGGAGAGCAAATAGTCTGCTTCCACCTGCATTCAGACTCCATAGTTCTTTTTCCGGATGTGGATAGCGTTTTCCATCAGGAGTCTTTTGGAGTAGTCTTAGATCCTTGCCTTGCTGAGGCTGTCAAAGTCAGTCATCGCACAACGTGGCTGTTACTATGTACAGTGTTCTCCTGGTGCTGCTCACTTCACTCAGTATCAGAACATACAAGTCTTTCCAGGTTTTTCTGAAGTCTACCTGCTCATTATTTCTTATAGCACAATAGTATTCCATTACATTTCCATATCACAACTTGCTCAGCCATTCCCCAGTTGATGGGCATTCCTTCAATTTCCAATTCTTGGCCACCACAAAAGGAGCTGCTATAAATATCTGTGTACATGTGGGTCGTTTTCCCATTTTTATGATCTCTTTGGGATACAACCTAGAAGTATGTCCCACACCTTACTGAGCTGTTCCCCAGTTGATTGGCATTCCTTTCATTTCCAATTCTTTGCTACCACCAAAAGAGCGGCTACAAAACTTTTGTACATATAGCTCCTTTTCCTTTTCCTTTGATCTCTTTGGGATGCATACCTAGTAATGGCATTGCTGGATCAAAGGGTATGTACAGTTTTATAGCCCTTTGGATGTAGTTCCGAATTGCTCTCCAGAATGGATGGACCAGTTCACAACTCCATCAAGTGTATTGTAATTGTGTTCATGTAGTTCTTGGGTTTGTCTTGGCAGGTAGACTCTCAAGTATTTTAGGTTGGTCTGCAGTTATGTTAAGTGGAATATCTTTTTCTAGCTCCTCCTGCTGGACTTTGTTGGTAATACAGAGAAATGCTGATGGTTTATGTGGGTTTATTTTATATTCTGCAGCTTGGCTGTTAATTATTTCAAGTAGATTTTTAGTTGGTTCTCAGGGAACACTATCTCTTAGACAGTGGAATTCAGTTTTGCTTTAAGTACTTCTATGACATGTAGTAAGAACTTTCATCAAAGTTAAACATTTAAGCAATCAACAGCTAAAGTTTGTTATATTGAGATTGTCGGGTAACAACTTATCTCCACTACAAAATGACTAGAAAAAATTCAGCTTTTTAAAAGTAGATTTATAAATAAAAGCTTGCATTTATCTCATGTTTTTATTTCTAATACTAGAATAACCAGGTGCATCTATTAATATAATTTTTTTGTTATAATTTTACTTTAAGGAAAAATAAAAACAATAACTTTTCATCCTGTCTCTTTACCACATGGATAAAATTAATGCTTTGCAGCAATTTCATCCTATCTCTTTACTTTCTGGATAAAATGGAGGTTCTGTATGAGTGGATGCAGCATGGCCCTTCCAGCTGTCAGTCGCAGATCTGGCTGTCTCCTTCTAGCCTTCCAAGCTTCCTGTGAGATCAGTGATACTGATTTTGTCATTTCTGTTTCATGGATCAGGATGCAGATACATCACATTGTATAGATCCAAACCCTTAGTATAGACATTCGTGCCCAACTAAATTATTTGACTGCACCTTGTATGTTCCTAAATACAAGTCTTGAGCATACAGGACTCAGGGGTCATAAAAAAGCCTTGAAACAGTGTTACTGAGTGCCATGGATATTTGTCAGGAAGCAGGGTTAGAGATGACATTGTTTTCTTTTTGGTTAAATTTTGAGTTAGAAGTATGAGAGAAAATAGGAACAAGGAGGGTCATTGATATGGGGTCAGAAGGGCTTTTGGAGGCCACTGAGTCCAATTCACTTTTATACAGAGGAGGGACTGAGGCCCGGCATGGGTGAGGGATCTGTCCAGGGTCATACAGAGAGAAAGCATCAGGGCTACCAGGTGGCCTCCGAGAATTGGAGGGCCGTCATCCCATTTGTGGATAGTGAAAATCAGATCTCTGAATAGGTTTTGTAAGCTCCTATTGCATTTGTTGTCTCAGACACTTGAACTTTGACTTACACTGTCAATTCAGAGTATTTGATTTATGTCTTATTACCTCAGCAAGAGTCCCTTGTTATTATGCTGATGTTTATATTATTTTTTTATTTATTGGTTAATTTTGCATGAGTTTTTCTGGGCAGAGTAAAAGCATTGCAAATCCTTCCTGACTCATGTGCTGCATTAATTTTTGGACTAGCCCAATGATTTCACTGAGAAAGGGAGCTTCCAGTAAAGAAACCCCCTCTACCTGTATAGATTGGCACCTGTTTTGCCGATGTGAGAGTCGTAGAGGTGGCAGGGGGCATGGAGAAGTTAGGGGCCTTGCCTAGGGTCACAAAGGAGGCATGAGTCTGAAGCCACACTTGAACTCGTGGCCTCCTGATGCTAAGGCCTGCTGGCTACCCTGTGGCTGCATTAGCATTCCCAGTGAAAATGAGAACTGCGGACATGAGTTGTTAGGGTGTGTGACTCGGGAGCTGATGAGCCAGAGGGATTCCCTAGTCAGTCACAGTCTTTGCCACTTCCCTGGGGCTAGTTTTTAGCCCAGGGGAGATAGGTTGATGATAGTTCTGCATCCTTGCTCCAAACCTTTATGGAGCATCCCTTGTGACTGCATCATATGCAGGCTTGGCTTAAGGAGTTAGGCAGCAGGAACTGCCTCAGCCCACAGGGGGGTTGTATGAATGAGGCCAAGTGCTTCTTGGGAGTCCCATGTAGCCTGGATGAATTAGAGGCAGGGCAGGAACCCAAGCATTCCTGACCTCTAGGTTGGCTCTCTAGCTGGGAACTTCATCTGTTTTCTGGTTTAATTTTAGTTAAATTTACTTAAAATTTAACTCAAATGTGTTGTCATTCTTATTCTTATATGAAGGATAATGTCAGCACACATAGAGGGGGACTGTCTTGGGTCTTTACAGGACCCAAAAGACAGCAGAACACTGAGATGATGCACCTTTTGTGCCTTGGCTCCCAATTGAAAACAGCCTTTCCAGGGGCGGTGAAAGGTTCAGGTATAGCTGGGGGAGATTCTGGCCCTGTAATTAGCACTTGTATTCAATCACGACTAGATAACAGCTTTCTTCCTGGCGTCTTTGTCCCTCTCAAGAGGCCAGGGCTGCAGGTACAGGGTGAAGAAGGGAAGGGATCACCATATGACTTGAGTAGCAGTGGCTTGGTTGCGATGAAGGCCCAGGCAGCCTCTGTAGGCTTGCTCTCTGAAGTGTACTTCTTGTACAAGTTTTTCAGCTTCACAGAGAAGATTTCAGTCTTCCGTCTTAGGTAGTTTGTTTACTAGTTGGACAGAGATTGCTAGTAGCTTTTGCAGCTTCATCTGGGTTCATTTATTTTTATTTTCAGCCCAATCACTTATTCGTGGGAAGGTGGAAAGCTGATATCAGAGAATGATGATTTTGAAGATATGGTGGTAACAAGAGAAGATTATGAAGAAAATGGACATTGCATATGTGAAGAGAAATTTGATATTTAAAGACCGTTCCTGAATGGATGTGTTTATGCAGTTCTTTTTAAAGAAGTTAATGAGCACTATTGTAATCTTTCATCTTGGAAAGTGTCTTGAGTTGATTGACATACTTTGTGTTAGAGCTTTGGAAAGCTTAGCTTCAGTGACTCATACCATAAATGGTAAGTACAAAGGGGCGTATGTACTTTTATTGTACACTTTTATTTAGGAGCGAGGCTTCTGTTGAGGCTTGCACTAATTTTTTTAGGGCACGTTACTTTTCATTGATGAATAAAAGACTAAATGCATTTAAAATTTTATTCTTTATAGTTACAAGAACAGATTCAGCCTTTGATAGTTCATTTTTTTGCATATATGTGATTTGAAATAAGATTTTTTTGGCTTCATTTAGTTTTCATATTCTTTTATATATTATGTATATATGATGGAAATGATAATTTAAATAGTGTTCTAATTTTTACTTAGAGCATATTTAATAAATTGCCTTTAGTGTATAGTCTTTGTTTCTGTTCACTCTTTATTATTGCTTAAATGTTTCATTTCACTTATTCCACAAAGCATTGTTATTAGTATTGCTTTTGAATGAGAAGAACTGATGTCGATTTGTCAAGGTTATGAAGAAATGTAGGAGGCTCTGCATTGTTCCAGGGCTTGATGGATCCAGCACGATGGAATTTGCAAAGAGGAGGATCTGGACCCCTGCCATCTCGTGAGTAATCTGCCTTCAGTGTAGTCTTGGCCCTGGCCGTCCTCCATGATGGTGGCAGATGCCTTTGAAGAGTACGTATTGCCCTGTTTTTATGCTTCTTGATAATTAGTAATCCGAGCGTTGTCCGACACAATTCTCTCTCATTACATCTTTTAAGGAATCCTTCCTGATTCCGACATAACGCATAGAAGACGCATGGTGAGAGGACAGTGTTGAAGACACTATTTGGCTCAAATACTCATCAGTCATTAACAAACTCTCACTGTAAAGGGATTTTGTATTCCCTACATGTTTCATCCATGAAGAGGCAGTCTCTTCTAGAACCTTTGTAAAAAGCTAGTACCTTCCCTTCTCAAACCTTCATCGCAGACAATTCTCAGTGTGCACTTACATTATTCTTGGAATTGATGGAGACGGCATAGGCTTCAGTAGATATGGATATGTCTCAAAGTTTTTAGCCTGCTTGTGAATAACATCGCGCTGACTACACCAAGTCCTAGGATGGTGCAGAGCCTCCCAAACGAGATGAGTATCACTGGAAGGAATTCAGCCTAACCCCACACAGGACGAAGCAGAGTGCCTCTTGTCCAAATGGGAAGCAGTCCAGTAGAGAAGCTATGGAATGGGTCAATCCAGACATTTATCTTAACACACATTGCAGTAACACTGGGCTGCCTTGGGGAAATTGCCCAATACTTTTCATGGGTGCAAGCTTTTCTGTGAAACAAAGGGCCAGCCTTGTGACTGTGAAGACTCTTCTGGCTTGGTTCTTCACCAGACTCCTCTTGTGGAGTGTGGCAAAAAGGAACTTGTCTGCCACCTTAGAGACCTTTAATGATGCCCCACTACCCACTGAATGAAGTACCAGCTGCTTCATCAGACCCTCACTAACGTGGCCCAGCCCAGCCTTTCTTTCCACCCGTATTTTGCACTGTCTTGTATATAGATCTTGGGTTCCCCTTGGAGCGGACTGCTGGTCTCCAGCCAGTCAGCAAGTACCATTTTCACATGCAGTGCTTCACTGCTGCTATACTACCTGCCATGGCGTCTCCCAGACCTCCTGATCAGTTACGGGCTTATCTGGTTACTGACACTTTGTGCCTCGTGTCTAGCTTATGTGATTTGTTTTATAGATGACAAAACCACAGCTGAAGGCAAGGGACTTCCCTAAGATCACACAGTTAGTGGGTGATTAAGCTGGGACCAGAATCTGAGTCTTAAATGTCTAGTCCATTGTTCCAGCCATTACACCAAACAACCTCCATGTTCTCTACTATGGTTATTTGATTAGTTCTTTTCTACAATAGATGGTAAGCACCTTCAGGGCAGGGACTCGATACATTCAAATGCCAGGCACAATTTTCTGAACATGGTAACCTGATAATTGATTAATTGAATTTCTTCTCTTTTTTCAGATAATAATACAAATTGCCGAGATTTAAAATTTATAAAATGTTCTACACACATTAATGATCTCATTTGGTCCTCACATCACCCATGGGATATAGGTGCTATTTCCCATTTTGACAGGAGAGAAAATCTACAATTGCACAACAAAGTGGATGACAAATATATTGTCCAGATTATAAGATGCAGTTGGATGAACTCATTGAGTTAATCTATCTGTTGCATGTGAGTCAGCTCAGATTTAAATAGTTGAGGAGATGAATATATCACATTTGGGGAACTATACACTTCCAATAGTTCTGAACTGCTCATTGCCATAAAAATGTGCCATTTTAATGCCAAAGGTCTGTCAGTGATACTCTGCAGTTGTCAATTATGGAACACCATGCTCTCAGGATAATCAAAATTGGTGACTCCAAAGGCAACGAAAAGATGCGTGTGTTGGTCGAGCTGTGAATTGTTCATGCCATTCTGGAAAGCAATTCGGAACTGTGATCCAAAAGTCACTGAACTAAGCTTGCCATTTTTTTTTTTTTGTTTTTGGTGAGGCAGTAGAGGTTGAGGGACTTGTCGAGGGTCACACGGGTACTAAGGATAAATTTTGACCCAGTGTTAAGACTAAGTCTATAACCTGAAGAGATCAAAAAAAGAGGAAGACGATCCATATGTACAAGAGCAAAACCTTTGAAACTAAGAGGGCAGAGTGTCTTGTCTGTTTGCTGGGGAATATGGATGTAACAGAATCTTATGCCATAAGAAATAATGAAAAGGAAGTTTCAGAGGAAACTAAACACTTTTGTGAACTGAAGAAGAGGGAATTAAATAGAGCCAGGAGAAAAATTTTAAACAATGATAAGAATATTTATTATAATGAAAACCTTTAGATTGGTGAAAATTCTGATGAGTGCAATGCCACACCTCAGTTACAGAGGCTGGAAGATGAAATGTGGTAAGCCAGGGAGGTGATGGTCAGAAAACACAGAATAAGACATGATTTTTGGACAGAGCCAATATGGGGAATTGTCTTACTTGATTGTGCATAATTTTTATAAGGATTTTATTTTTAGTTTAGGTTTTTTAATTAAAAATTTTTTTGATGTTCAGCGGAAGGATTAGGAGGGAGAGAAAAATGCTTCATTGGAAAAAATAATAAAAAGAAAAAAATTAGGGTGGGAATAAGTAGGTTGTAGCATATTACCAATAAATTACCTTAAGAAGTAGCAAAAAAGACATAATCAGGGAAGTGTGTGCCTAGGAAACGGCTGGTCATGCAACAAAAGAGGGAAAGGGAATTGCCCATGTGCAGAGTGGTGCCTGGTAAACATGAAATATAAAATAAGCAAGGGAAGACTTTGGATGCTTGGGATGGAAGGCACCTCTGCAGGATTTACTGAAAAGCAGGGACAAGGATGGCAAAGGCTAGGAATATGGGGATGGCTATGATCTACACCGGAGCAAGCAGCAGTCACACTGAAGGTGCCCTTCTCTCGGTTATACCTTTAGATCATCTTGAGTCATTTACATTCTAGCAGCAAAGGGAAAATGGCACCAGTGCGGAAAGATTCTTGTCCAGAGCTTCAACGAGGTATGTTTCTTCTCTGATACCCAGAAAGACTTCTCAGGGATTTGACTGCATCAGACCCCCAATGGTAGCAGCATCACTTCTCAATCATTCAGTAGTGTAAACTATTCAGTAGAGCACAAGTAAGTGATTCAGTAGTATCACTGAGGGATGAACTTGCCTCTTTTCAAAAGTTAAATGCTTGCTGGATAAACATGGCATATGGAGGCTATACTTTTCATTGTATTCCTGCTACTAAAATGTTAATTTGGCAGTCTTAAAAAGGAATTGGTATAAAGAAAAAAGCTCTCTACCCTCTACAAGAACCCAGCTTACAAAACTGCATCCAATTTCTTGCCCCTAAAACGTTAATTCAAAGCTGATGGGTGATGTTTCTGAAATTCCTTCATCAGTTTCTTCTTCTGTTTGAGAGGAATACTAGAGCTGATGTTAATCTCCTGAATCAGCTGCTGGAGCTCTCCAGTTGTCCTTTGTTTTTGTCCCTCATATTCTTCACGAGTCAAACGCTGACAAAACGTGAAACCTTAAAATAACAATTACGCAGTTTAGAAAACAAAGTAAAAATGTTTACATAGCCCTCAGGTGCATGTATGAACAAGACTGCCTCATGCTGAATACAGTTTTTCCGAGGTCTGAATGACAGTCATGTTAAGTGTTGCCCTCCGTAAATGTTTCTTTGCTTTTAGGTGATCTAAAAGTACAAATGACTTCATGAGTAATGGAAGGACAGTAAGAGTTAACATTTCTACAGCGCTCTCAGCTTTGCAGAGCCCCTCACACAGGTTATCCGATTTCATCCTTGGGGGTTGTCCTTCATTCTTAAAGAGGACCAAAATCACTATGTTAGAGTCAAGTCACAGTGTGGCCGATCAACAATTTGAACTCAGAAGGCTCCTCTACCAGTCGGGCACAAATAGTCCAGCAACCAGTTCTCGGTTGGTAAGAAGCAGGTCCAGAAGAGAAGTGCCCTTTGCTAATCCCTCCACTGTTCCTAGGAGACATGCTGTATCCTTCCAGTAGAATGTAAGCTCTTTGAAAGGAGGGGTGATTTCATTTTTGTATTTCTGTACCTAGTGCTTAACAGTGCTTGGCACACCGAAGGTGCTTAATACATGCTTGCTAAGTGACTGAAGGATGGAATTATTAAGGTAAGTAGGATGTTACTAGCTGCTCTACTTTGGGCAGAGAGAGCACTCCAGTAGATGTCAGGATAATCAGAGTTTCAGTTAATTTCAGATCGTGGCCCCCATGCCTTTCCCAAACTCATTTATTTCCTTTTTCTGTTCTGGTGGTCTAGATAATACTATTTTTATAATTCTATTTTTTTTTATAATATATAAATATAATTTATAATTCTATTTTTGCTCCTCTGACCTTTACTCCAGTGCTCTCACCCTTGCTTGTCCTCCTGTCCACTTCCTGAATTTCCTCACATGGAACAGTATGTTCTTAACATACGATGTTACTCTTCTCACTGGAGTGAGCCTTCTCTTTTTGAATAAGGTATTCCATTCGAGGACCGTATTCTACTACTCGTTGGTAATACCTAAGATGTCAAATTTTCCCTCTTGTCTTTGATATTTAGCTCACCTTCTTAGCTGAATTTTGTACATTTATGTATAGATATCTGAAGCCATGGATTTTATTAATGGCTCATTAAAAAAAAAAAAAAACTGTCTCCTGTAATTTTCTAGGCATTTTTAGTGCAATTCTTCCTACAATGTTACTATTCTCTCTGTTTTTCAGCTTGATGGATAAAAGTTGGTAGTTTTCTGAACTTAAACTACAAATTTTGCAAAGATGAATTTTAGTAATTAGGATCATAAGACCGAGTTGCATGTTCTTAAAAAGTTCTTTGGCATAGTGGATATGAGAAAGAAAAGGCATTGGAATGGTTTTCTTGGGCTCTGTTCCCTATCTTTAAGACCATCCCCACTCTCACCTATAAAACCTCTTTCCCCAACAATACAGAAATGAGAAAGTCTGACTAGAAATGAAAAGAGGTAAGACTATAAACAAAGTGGCCAAAAAATAGCCATTTTAGAGAGGCTATCACCCACTTGGCAAAAGTACAATACAATGAAAACTCTGTAAGAAAGAACTGGGATGCCATTCACTTGCCCTAGAAATAGCGGAGGGAAAAGTTGGCTTAACTGAGTGACCTCTGACAACTTGATAAAACACTAAAACTCACTGTACCCTTTCCTGCACATGTACATCCCACCTCCTCCGTTCCTGGAGTGACGATCTCTGTCTACTGAAATTCTTTTTCTTAAGGCCAAAATCAGTTGTCACCTTCTTCTATGAAGCCTTCCTTCCATGCCAATATTACTTCTATATACTTAATTATACTCTGACATATACATATTAGTTATTTGTGTGCCTATCTCGGCTCCTCTTCCTACCCTCACCACCTCCAGATCCTAAGTTACTTGGGGGCAGAGCCTCCATTTTTATAACCTGAGCAGCAAATAGAGTGCCTTAAATGTAGGTGGTGCTTAAGTGATATAGCCTTACTGAATTTACTGCAAGAGGCACACAGTTCAGTTTTGTACCTGATATAAGATCTGGATCTTCTCCATGAAGAAGGCTTCTGAATTTCCTACCGACCAGTTCCAACAAATTCAAAGGCGTCTATATAAAAACAGATAATGTTTGATTTAATTAGAACTAAAAATGTAAGGTATGGTTTCTGTCTAGAATACATCAGTAGTGAAATCTAATTCATGTATTAGAAGGCATAGTGGATAAGGTGGTATACATTGAGTCAGAAAGACCTGGGATCAAATCCTGCCTCTGAGACTAGCAGTGTGACCATGAACAGGTCATGGAACTTTTATTGAACCTTGGTTCTTTATCTGCATAACAGAGATAATAATTCCTCTACTATATTTCTCACAGGGTTGTTTTGAGGGTCCTGAAAATAATGTCCTTTGCCAACTTTAAAAGCTCTATAAATGCCTACACCAGTAAAAATTAAAGGATATTTTTAAAAAGAAAATGTTTCATTATTTTAAGTCCAGGCTTTGCTAGAAACTAGGGTCACCATCCATGGCCTTCAGAAGTCCAGTTGTAGTGAATCCACAAATGATTTGTATTTAACAAATCAGATCATTTCTCAAAGCAGTGTTAACTAATGCCTCCATCATAATCACTAAGTGCAGAAAAACATTATTTTCATAAAGTCGAGAAATACTCCTCTTCCAGTTTGCTTTGTATCCAACATTATTTCCAACAGGAACAACCTCCAGGGACGAGGCTTCTCTGGCAATGTTGCAGGGAAGTTCTCATCCCCTCACATTTGCTACTGCTAAGTTCTGCTTCTCTTCCTTTCCTTTTGTTTTTTGGTACAGTCCTTTCCCAATACAATGACCTTCTTCCTGTCTCCAGGCACTGAGCTTCCTCTTTTAAATAGGAAAGGCAGTTCGTTAAAGTCAGTCAACAGAGGCAGCCCTAAGCAGTTTACTCAGGAGCTCTCCACCACTCTTCATAGGGGAGGAAGTTGGGTTTTTTTGATTGTCTGCTCTCCAAAACCAAGATGGATCACTTTGCCATTACCTGGAGCCCAGCTGCCTTTCGTTTTTTGTTTTTTTTTTAAAAAACATTATTATAATTGCTGTGTACACTCTTTTCTTTGTTTTTCTTCTCTCTGTACCAATACATACAAATTACCTTTCTCAGAATTCCTCACATTTCTCATTTCTTACTGCACAATAAAATACATTAGTATACTACAGTTTCTTCATTCGTTTTCCATTCGATGGACGCTTTCTTTCAATTCTATTTTTATTGCCATCACAAAAAGTACTGCTGTAAATATTTTGAAATATTTGGGAATGTTTTGCCTGTCTTTGGCCTTCTTAAAGTATATGCTCAGTATGGGGATTGGTGGGTCAAAGGTTGTTAACAATTTATTGACTTTTCTCATCTAATTCCAAGTTGTTTTCTTTTCAATCAGGTCTTTTAAAAAAATTTTTTTTCCAATTAACCAAAACCTACCTTCTTTCCTTCCCATTGCCTAATGGAAAAAGAAAGAAAAAAAGAAAAAAACGAAGTCCTTGTGACAAATATTAACAAACAGAACACATTTACACACACACAAAAAAGTCTTAGTCTATACTATTGAGTACGTGACATCTTTGTTAGAAGTTGGCAGCATGCTTCATGATGAGTCCCCTGGAATGGCGGTCCATCATAGTGTTGATCAGAGTTCTCATGTCTTTGAATGTTTGCTTTTTACAGTACTGTTATCATTGTATTAACTGTGTTCATAGTTTTTCCCACTTCATTCTACATCAGTTCCACATGTCTTCCCAGGTTTCTCTGAAACTATCACCTTCATCATTTCTTATACCACAATAGTATTCCATTACATTTATATGTCATAACTTG
Source organism: Vombatus ursinus (assembly GCF_900497805.2). Taxonomy (NCBI): domain Eukaryota; kingdom Metazoa; phylum Chordata; class Mammalia; order Diprotodontia; family Vombatidae; genus Vombatus; species Vombatus ursinus. Next base: position 3,543,073 of record NW_020951112.1, on the reverse strand, counting down.
TTCAGCCATTCCCCAAGTGATGGGCATCCCCCTCAGTTTCCAATTCTTTGCATCACAAAGACAGTTGCTACAGATATTTTTGTACATATGAATCCTTTTCCTCTTTCTTTGATCTCTTTTGGGTATAGATCTACTAGTGCAATGACTGGGTATGCACGGTTTGATAACTTTTGGGGTAAAATTCCAAACTGCTTTCCAGAAGGACTGGATCAATTCAGAGATCCACCAAAAGTGCATTAATGCACAAGTTTTTCAATAGCCCTTGTCAAATTTGTCATTTTCCTTTTTTTGGCCAACTTTTCAAATATGACAGGTGTAATATGGAACTCCAGAGTTGTTTAAATTTGCATTTCTCTAATTACTAGTGATTCAGAGCATTTTTTTATATGGCTTTTGATCGTTTGCATTTCTTCCTTTGTAAATTGCCTGTTCATGTCCTTTGACCATTTATCAATTAGGGAATGGCTTATTTTTTAATATTTGAATCAGTTCCCTATGTATCTTAGAAATTAGGCTGTTATCAGAGAGACTTGCTACAAAGATTTTTTTCTTTACCTGCTTCTCTTCTAATTTTATAAAACCTTTTTAATTTTATGTAATCAGAACTGTCCATTTTACCTTGTTTGTTCATGATGAATTCTTTCTTATCCACAGATCTGACAACTTCTTCCCTCTTCCTCTAATGTGTTTATGTCGCCCTTTATGTCTGTTGTGTACTCATTTCAAATTTATCTTGGTATATGGTATATGAGCAATCAATAAACATTTATTAAGCACCTACTGTATATGCCAGGCATTTTGCTAAGTGCTGAAGATAAACTGGTCTATACCTAGTTTTCTGCCAAACTGTTTTCCAGTTTTCTCAATGTTTTTTTTTTTTTTTTTGGGTCAAATACTGGGTTGTGTTTTCCAATAGCTGGGATCTTTAGGGTTATGAAGTATTAGGATACTGTGCTCCTTTGTGCTGCATGATGTGTATACCTAATCTACTCCACTGATCACCCTTTCTATTTCTTAATCAGTACCAAACTGTTTTGCTGATTTGTAGTAAAGTTTGAGATCTGGTTCTGCTAGCCACTATGCATTTTTTGTTTCATTATTTCCCTTGAAACTCTTGACCTGTTTTTCCTCCAGGTGAATTTTGTTATTATCCAAGTTGTCTTCCAGAATTGGTCAGGCTGATTCAGTTTCATTATCACACAACTGGGATTTTGACCCAGATCTTCTAACTCCAAGTATGATAATTGCCCTGAATCTCCTTCTCCAGACTGTTTCAATATTATTATCCTCATTTTACAAGAGAGAACTACAAGACTCAGAGAGATTAAAAAACTAGTCTGTAGCCATAGAGTTGATAGCTAAGCCAGAGCTCAAACCCAAGTCTTCTGACTATGGCCAGTGAAAGATGAAGTAACAGTCATAGAGATTTGGGGGGGGGGGCAGTGGTACCCCAAAGAAGAACTGCTTGCTAGAGATGTTACACACAGTATAACAGAAACTTCAAATAATACATTAATGCCTTTGCAACTACAAGTATTACTCTATGATCCAGTATCAGAAGGCAGTACTGAGGTTAAAAAAAAAAGTTCCAAACATGTAGTCTCCAGTAAATGCTCTAATTACTTAAATTCACAAGGACAGGGTATGTCCAAAAGACTGATGAATCTCCACCTGTCATTTAGCTTTTGGATGTTAAAACAACTGAATTCACAGAAGGAGAATAGTGTATACATGACAATTCTGGTCAGTGCCAAGAGTAGGGAGGACTGAACAAATCAGTTGCCTGCTGCTGCAGAGGGAAGGACTGAAAATGCAGAATGAGGGCATGGGAGCCTGTTTTGTTAGCATATGCAAACCTGTCATGAAGGTTTTCTTTTTACTGCTCAGTGGGGGTGGGGAGGAGATGACAAATGCTTATAAAAAGAGTTACCTAAAAAAAAAATGGAATAAAGATAGCTTAGTGTAAATGTGCCAAGGGAAAATAAAAAAGATACCTTAAGAAGCTCACAATGATTCTCTAGCAGAAACTGGACCAGTCGCTCAGTTTGTACTTTCGACAGTGACTTGTTTTTCAAAACAGCTTTGGCAAGCATTTTCATGACAACTGTTCTATTATCATACTGCAAAAAAAGAATAAAGGTAACAGGAATCAACTATTTTATCAGAAGAACAAGAGAAAAATGCAAACACATTCATGTTTCAAATACTGGTCATACCTGTTTTTGTAACTTGTAGCCCTGAGGGTCTGACGCTATGGCCATAAAAGTCAGGAGTCTGCGTAATTCCTCCCTGACATTGGGGAAAAGGAGCCTCAGGTACAGCTGCGACGCTTCCAGAGCGTCTGCTTGCTTCCCTTTCTCTGTTACAGGTATTACAAACAGTTCAAAATGCACATCAATGAACATAGCAATATTTGGATTTTAAATTATCAGCACACTACAGGACAGAGGTAGCGGAATAAGCGCTACAAAATTAAGCACAGTACTTGGCTTAGAAGTTAAATTTTGTGCCCACTTAAAGACCATGAAAAATGTTACCAGGAAAAAGTCACTTGACAGTCTGAGTCTTGCTCAAATGTCACCAGATTCAAAGAACATAAGAAGCTACTAAATGCAAAAGTAATTAAATTTCTCTATCTTTAGCTTTAAGTTTAAATACATGTGATAAAAATTAAGATTAAATATTTCCTCCTTGAAATTTCACTCTTACCCAGAAGTTCAATAATTCCTGAATGAACATCAGAATAACTGTCATTAAGTAAACATTCTCTTTCTTGATTATAATATTTTATTATAATATCAAAGAATATCTTCTTATGAATATTCAGTTTTGTTTCTTCGTTAGCGTTTTGAACTAGCTGCTGACTAACCATCACTATTAGCTGGTCTGGGAAATATTCCAGGCATTCAATTGCTGCGTTGAGCCAACTGTCAATCCTGGAAAAAAAAATCATAGATTAATATTTCTAACTGCAAAAAAGCATTGTTTAATACTATATTATATATGTACATGTGTTATATAAACTTTCAACAGAAAACTGAATTTATATAAGCAACTGCATGAGAGAGATTTAAGATTATCAAAGTAATAGACTTGATTTATTGTCCATCAGTTTATGTTGGGCCCAGGATTAAACAGGAGAGAGGGCAGGACTGCCTTTGGGAGACCACAGAGCTCTTTTAGGGACACCAAACTTCTCCCTGAGATGAAAATCTCTCATTTTAATATCTATATTTTACTGGTGTTTTAAGGTCACGAGACATAAGACACTGGAGTCCCTAAATGATTAAACATAAGCATCACTTGGGAGGCCAATGGAGAGAGCCATGGTAGGGTGTGATTAGGGGGCCACAATGACCTATGAGCCAATACTGAGCTATGAATAAGAACAACGACAAGTGACCCAGTAATATGAACTAGAGAGTTCTCTGGGAAATAAGTGCAAGCTCTTAACATCACTGAAAATAAGAGATTCACAAATCAAAATAATCTGAGGTTTTACCTCACATCTAGCAAAGATGACCCCAAAATGGGAACAGTTAACGATGGCAGGCCTTTAGAAACAGGCACACTACTATGCTGTTAGTGGAGCTATGGATTGGTCCAAACATCCCAGAAAGCGACCTCTAATTATGTTGAGATAAGTGCCTAAAACATCTACAGCCCTCAACCCAGAGATTCCACTGCTGGGGGTACACCCTAGAAAGACAGAAAGGTTCCATTCACACCACAATATTCACAGCAGCACTTCTTGTGAAAGCAAAGAACTAGGCAAAAAGTAGACTGAGGAAAGGCTAAACAGAGATACCAAAATATAATGGGTCATTGCTATGCCATAAGAAATGCCACAAAGAATTCAGAGACTTATAAGAAGACTGACATGAACTGATGCAGAGTGAACTCACTCATGAACACAACTCGTACAAAGACTACAAGGTATCTAACAAGGAGGGAGCCCTGAGAAGGCTCACCTTCCTTCCTTCTTTGCAAAGGTGGGGGGTTACAGGCATGAAACAGTGCATAAACAAGGGGTCACCAAAGCCTATTCAACTATTAGAGCTTACAGCTGCACTGAGACTTTGAGGACACCCAACCCTTTTCCGCCAGACTTGGTTAGTTTTACTGAACTTTTTTTTTTTGTTTTGTTTTTAGGCAATTGGGGTTAAGTGACTTGCCCAGGGCCACACAGCTAGTAAATGTCAAGTGTTTGGTCTGAGGTCGGATTTGAACTCAGGTCCTCCAGGTCCTCCTGACTTCAGGACGGGTGCTCTATCCACTGCACCACCTAGCTGCCCCACACTGAACTCTTTTTAAAAATTTTCTTTCTTTTTAAATTTTTGTTAAGGCAGGGGAGGAAGAGGGATGTATTTAGAAATGAAAGTGATGTGAAGACCAAAAGATATCAATCAAAAGTTTTTAAAATAACTAATTAAACCAAAAAAGAAGAGGAAGGTAGTCATGTGACCAGAGCTGGGATAACTGTTGGGTGGTCTAATTTCACGTCTCAATATGAAGGAAGACCTCCGGATATGCTATAGTGAACTCAGGGGAGGTTCCCCCCCAAAAAAAGAGTCCAAAGGGAAACAGGTATGGATGAACTGTGCTCACATCCCTGGAAGGATCAATTGTAGACCAAGAGGCCATGTGGTCCAACTCCTTTATTTTAAAACTGTGGCCCAAGGAGGAGTTAACATCAGTGAGATCACAGATCCATTTAAATATCTGAATACTAAAACAAAGCAAACAAAAAAAAATCATAAAGAACAACAAGGAAAGGCTGGCTGAAAACCACGTCTGACTTCCTTCGTTTCCTTGTATACCAGCAAGGAGCAACAAGGGCTGGGACCAGTTCAGAAAGAGAACTTTTATTTGTCCTGATTTGAGAGTAGACAATTCAGCCAAACTGGATCCAGTGTGAGACAGAGACAGAGACAGAGAGAGAGACAGAGACAGACAGAGACTGCGTGTGCATGCATGCGTGTGTGTGTGTGTACTCATATATACTGAATACAGAAATGTAAGAGAATTCACATTGACTATATTAGAACAATGTCACATTCTATGTTCCTGTGTGACTTAAACACCAAATACAAAATATGAGCAAGAAAGCTTTTGGTAATAACAACAATAATGACTGCCATTTATATAACCTTTTATTTGTTTGATAATAAAGATGCATACTTACTCAGACAAACTGAGGCCATGAATAACCTCTCTATCTAAGCAAGTGTTGGAGATGATGAGATCTTCTCGGTTCCACTGAACATTCTGGTTTTTTACTGGGGGCTCTAAAATACTTTCTAAGATTGGAAGGTGAATTAATTGGAGGAGTCTTAACAATGTTTGCTCTTTCCACACGTCTTCCGCAACTTAAGAAAGAACAAGGAAAAAAAACAAAACCATCATCAGTAAGGCATACGAACCAGTAAACTATTTCCAATCAGGTATTTCTACTAATTAGCAAAAGTGTTTATTCCAGTCCCAGGATTTTGTGGTGAGACTTCCTCAACGAAGGCAGATCTTAGCACTCACTCTTCAATTTGTCATCTTAGGAGTTTTTTGGGGATGCTAAGAGGCAAAGTGACTTGTCCAGAGTCACACAGTCATTACAGGCCAGAGGCTAGACCTGAACCCACATCTTCCTGGCTCTGAGGCCAGCCTTTTCTCCACTATGCCATTTTGCCTCACAATATGCAGAATGGAAAAAAAAATTCTCAGTACACTGTAAGAATATAATATACTCTGAAGTGAAAATATATGCATATAGGAAGCAAATGGCAATTTTAAATAAGAAAACTATAAATAAATGCAATTCAATAAATTGCAGATAAAGACTCGCCAGAAAAAAGAGCAGAGAGTTTGTAAGATCAGCAAGGCAGAGACAAAGTGAGAAACCCTGGGTGGAGCCCATGGAACCCTGTACCTGGGCCGGTAAGCCCTTGGTTTGAGTTCTGCCCCCACACACATTCCGTCGCCCTACTCAGCGCCTGGGATGCTCTCTCTCCTCCCTTCCACTTGGGCTTCCTTCATGAATCAGCTCAAATTCTACCTTCTGCAGGACGCCGTCCCCAGTTCCACCCACTGCAAGCGTCCTCCCTCTGAGACGCTGTCCCATTTACACTGTGTAAACTTTGTATATACAATTTTTTGCCTGGCTTCTCCCCAATTAGAATATGAGCTCACTGAGGGCAGGGATTATTTTTGCATTATTTGGCTCCCCACTGCTTAGCACATCTATTAAGTACTTAAAAAATGCTCAGTGACTGTTGACGGACTGACACTCTCTCTCTGGGTAAATCATTTGCCTGGGAAGCTTCTCTGTGTCCTCACTGGTAATGAGAACAATGATGCCTCACTAAATTATAAAAGCCCTCAGCTTCAAAATAGTTAAATTTTGTTTTCTGTGACATCAGACAAGTGCCTTCACCTCCACAGGCCTCAGACTCCTCAGCTCTAAAATTAGGGGTTGGCTTTGATGGCCTCTGAGGACCCTCCAGAAGGGGGGGTCTTCATAATGCACTTTTGAAACCCTTCACCGAAGTTTGGGGCCTCTTAGAGTTCAGTATTAGCTGGACTGAAATGAAAAGTTGTGTGAGAAGGCATATCAAGAAAAACATCGGCAAGGGTACTTATCTCACCACTACACAAATATTCATCTTTAGTGCCTCTGGGCCAATTCAAGGTCATTCATTTATTGAGCACCACTATGTACAAAGTGTGCAGCTAGGTGGCACAACGGATAGAGTGTCAGGCCTGATGTCAGGAAGACCTGAGTTCAAATTTGACCTCAGACACATACTAGCTGTGTGACCCTGGGTAAGTCATGTCACCCTGTTTGCCTCAGTTTCCTTACCTGCAGAATGAGCCAGTAAAGGAAATGGCAAATCAGTCTAGTATCTTTCCCAAGAAAACCTCAAATGGGGTCACGAAGAGTTGGACACAACTGAACAACAACAAAAATGTACAATGTACCGCATTAGGTGACAGAAAATGACATAAATCCCTGCCTTTGTGAAGCTTACATTCTAGCAAGGAGTACAAGCCAAGTACAAAAGCAACCTCAATCCATGACAAAAAATGAAAAGTGCTTTAAGAAAAGTATAAACAGTGATACAAAGGAAAGCTCATACATAGTTATGGGGAAAGCTTGTTTGTTGGGGCCAATCAGGAAAGTATCATGAATGAAATGGCCCTTGACGACATGAGGCCTGAAAAGATGGCTTGGCTTTTCATTGGTAGTGATGGGAAGGTGGGGTGTTCCAGGCAGAGGAAACTTCATGAGAAAAGAAAGAGGGAGTAGCATAAAGCACTGTCTCAGAAAGAATAAATTGTCTAGTAGTAAATGGTGGTGGTGGGAAGATAAAGTTAGTAACAGGGTAGCGGGGGGAGATAAGGTTAGAAAGGGAGAGTGAGGCTACAATGAAGCAGACCCTGAATGTCAGGAATTTACTTGATAAATAGTGGGAAGACTCTGAATGTTTCTAAATAAGGGGATGACATGCTCTAAAGGAGATGAACTTGGCAGTGGCACGTCAGATGAATTGGTGGGAAAGGTTGGAGACAGAGGAGTCCAATGAAGAGGCTGCTGTTGGACTTTCGGCTTGAAGAGACAAGTTGGGTTTGGGCTAGAGTGGAGAGTAGTGTAAGGGTTTGCTAAGAAGGCATTTCAAGGAATCTACAAGACTGATGAGCTCAAAGTCATGTTGTAAAAGGTTGGGTAACTCAAAGTTTCTACGCCTAGGGGACTTACAGAAATGGAAGTTGGAAGGGAGAACTCTGTTTCAGATGGTAGGGAGGCAAGGGGAAGATGAGTTCACCTTTACACATTCTGAGTTTCAGGTCATTTGGGAGACCTCCCACATAGAAATGTCCACAAGGCAGGCAAATAGTGAACTGGATTAAAGGTAGAGAGATGAGTTACTGGGCACAGAATTGAAGGATGAATCTATAAGGATTATCGAAGGATGACAAAGCACAGAGAGTTACCAGAGGGTTTAGAAGTCTAGTAAATATGTACAGCTAAAGGATAAGAGGAAAAGCAGCCAGTGAGATGAAGAGAACGGGGAAGCAGAGATACAAGGGGGCACGAGAGAAGCACTACCTCAGAGGCTACAAGAGGAAAAGGTTTCTTTCACGAAGCAGTAAGGTGGTCAAGAGTGTAAAATGCATCTGAGATATATGGTGATGACAACCAGGGAGGTCACTGGGTAATCATAAAGTAGGCGATGGCCTTATGAGAGCAGTTTCAGTAAGTACAGTTCTGCAATTAGACTGCAAGAGCAGACTGTTCACTGGAGAAACATGAGACATACTCTATAAGACATAAAGAGATCCACAGTCACGTGAAGGTTTTTTTTCAAGACAAGACAACTTACATATGTTTGAAGGAAGCAGAGAAGTCAAGGAGAATGAGAAAGCAAAGATAAGAATAGGAGACAGGTTCCTCAAAAGCAGGAGAGAAAGGGATCTAGGTCACAGGCAGAAAGGTAAGAGCTCGAGAAGGGAGGCGAGGCCTTGTTCTCTGATAGCACCCATCCTAGATCGCATTCACCCCATCTTGCCATACACAAGGACTCCAAGGCCTGGCCAATGCAAGCATCCTACCTTCTGCTTTGCCATCACAAATGTAACTCTCTCCTCACAATTTCACCTCTTGTTCTGAGAGCAATAATCAATGCTACCATTGCTCCGGGAAAGAATGTGACAGTCTAGCACGGCCCCATTCATCATCTCTATGACCATTTTGGTCAAAGCTCCCTTTCCTGACCCCACCTCCTGACATGTGCTGAATTCTCCTTGTAGAATATAAGTTCCTTGAAGACAGCTGTATCCCTAGTAACTTGTACAGCAACTGGCACATGGCAGGCACCTACTAAATGCTTGTTGATAAGTTGATTCATACCCTGAGGAAGGATATCAGAGGATAGATATAGTAATGGTTCAGTGAAAAGAACATCTACTCTAGAGTCAGAGGACCCGGGTTCAAATTTTTCCTTTGATACATATGACTTGTATGACTTTGGGCAAGTCACTCACTTTCCTGTGCCTCAGTTTCCACATTTGCAAAATGGAGGAAGACTAGATGGGCTCTGGGGTTATTTCCAGCTCTTTATGATGCTACCTGTATTAAGGCAAGGATGAGAAAAAACACTGTAGCTTAAAATTTATTTCAACAAATATTTATTAAATGCCTAGTAAAGCATCGTTAAAGAACTTACACTCTGCTGGGGACAGGTTAAGTAAACAGAACAGAGACGCATTCTTAATCTTAAGCCAAGCGCATTAATAATGGAAAAGAGTCAAGACAGGTCTTTTGTAGGAGGAGGCAACTGAGTTCAGCTTTGAGGGAACTGGGGATTCCCAGAGGGGGTGATGAGGAGGGAGAGTCAGGACAAGACACAGAGACAGGAAATGGATGGTCCTACATGGGAAACATCAACTCAATCTGTTTAGCTAGAATGTATAGTGCATTAGCAAGAATGATCTGAAATAAGGAAGGAAAGGCAGGTGGAAACCACACTGCAAAGTTAAAAGAGGAGAGATCAAATCTGTCATTAGCTTCAAAGGTTCATAGGGTCAAGTGAACTTTTTTTTAAGGAAGGGAGAGATCTTGGTATATTTGTAGCCATCACACAAGGAGGCAGTGGATGGAGAGAGATTGAAAATTAAGGAAAAATGTTAAAGGAGCTAGCTTCTGGAGGAGACGGGACCAAGGTTACCAGATAGACTCAATCTTTCTTCCATATCTTCAACAAATATTAAATGCCTGGTATGGGCATGACACAGTGTAAAGTCCTGTAGGCCAGTGGCATCAAACTGAAATAGAAAAGGGTCCACTAAACCATACATAAGGATCCCTCTGGGCCACATATTTTGATTTAGTCTTTAAAATGTAGTAGTATCTATGTTTTACTAAACTTTTATTTATTTTGTTAAACATTTCCCAATTACTTTTCAATCTGATTCAGGCTACACTCGAAAGTGTTACAGGCTGCATGCAGGCCCTGTGTTTGACACCTCTGTAGGGGATACAAAGAAGCTTAAGATAGTCACTGTCCTTGAGGAACTTAACAATGTGTTTGGAAAAAGAAGAAATGTACTTTTTCCTAGTTAAATATCAATATAAGGCAACATATTATTTCAAATTAGGAATACTAACAACAAACATTATGACAGTTCAAAGGAGGGAACCATCCCTAGCGGTTGGAATAGTTAAGAGAAATTTATTTCCAATAAGTGAATACTATTTAGGGCCTAATGTGTACAGAACAATGTATTAGGCACTGAGGTAAATGCAGCATTACATAAGGCACAGTCCCTGCCCTCATGGCCTAGTAGAGGGATACCGCTACTTAATACTTGAATCACCTACCTACAATTTCATCTCCACTGACAAAGATCATAACTCCTTTGTGACTCAGCTCATGGGAGCTCCGAGAGATGCTGTGGCTGAAAAATCCATCACCAATGGCTAACTATCTGATGTCTGAACTTAGGTTGGTCTTTGGCTAGCAGAAAACACAAACCAGCACAATGCTCATAGATCGTAATCTTTCCTTCTAGGTTGGGAGAACCTACCAACATCTATAGCCTGCTGGCTTTCTAGAGCTATCTACACCACAATGAAACATTGGAAGAATTCCTTGGTCCAGGAATTGGGAGATCTGACAGATAATACAAAAGAGCACATGGTAAGTATACAAGGTATTATGTGAGATCTGAAAGGGGAAAGGTCACTACTAACTCATGGGATGGTTTATTCAAAGAGGTATTGTTTGAGTTGGGCTTTAAAGGCTAAGCAGAAATTCAATAGGCAGAGAAGATAGGGAAGGGAGTTCCAAGAATGGGGACCACTTTCATTGAAGAGGTAGGCCTTGAAGGATGGGTATATATTAGAGAAGCTGAAAGGGAGGGAAAAAGTATTTTCCATAGAAGCCAAAGCACTGAAATTAAAAAGACAATCTTGGTGAATTCAACTCAACAAGCATCTGGGTCCAGATGGCCATCCGGGTCCAGTGGCCAGATATAGATCAGGACGACTGGAGATGGCTCCCCAACAAGCATTTACTGAGTCCCGAGTACATGAAGTTGGAAACAAGGTAACCCTTTTGAGAGAAAGAGTGACATTGGGATTTCAGACTTGAGGAGAGAGACTGTGGAATTTACTAGGGACTTAACAAAAGGTAAATAAAGACTGCTGAAGAGCAGCAGGGGCTAAAGGGAAGCTTAACAGCATGAGGCTGGATATTCTGCCAGCAAAAGGAAATTAGGGAAAGCAGCTAAGAGGAGCTAGGTTAATGGGGCTCAAGTAAGCTTTAGGACACTCATGATTTGGGGCTCTCTGGCAAGGCACACTCTAGTCTCTGACATTTAAACATTTACATGATGTTTGTGTCATAGTTTTTAAAATACATTTCCTATTTTATTTCATATATAACCTCTCCAACTGAAATATGAGCTCTTAAAGAGAAGTGATGGTCTTGTGCGTTTGTATAACCAAAAAGACTCATACAATGCCTTGCACATAGCAGGTGCTCTGTATTGCTTTATGATGTCAGCAGAGAGATTATTGTTTGGCCAACAACCATGATTCATTCTGTTCTGGTGAATTAGTTGGGGGAGCTCCCTTATCTTCTGTTGCTCAGCCCCAGGCTTGGCAATGCAGACTAAAGCCATGTGACTTACATTGCTTCACTGCTTGTCATACCTTTCGACCTCTAACCCAGGAACTTTTCAAGGTCCAGGCATTTGCCAACTATTAGGAGGTGGTGCCATGGGCTGTTTCATAGTGATGTCTCCCAAATGACTCTTTAAATTACTGAAATTTCCAACTTTTCCAAGAAAGTCCTGCTCCAGTGTCTTGTTATGGCACAGAGAGGACCTGGGGTTTTCAAAGTGACATCAGCAGAGGACAAGCTCTGATAGGTCTCCCCCCAACTGGAAAGGTTAAAGTTGGGCTCAGTGATGGCCTGTGTGTCCATTCCCTAAAGACTATCCTAGTTGACAAATGTGGGCAACAGGTGATAAATTTCTTGGCAAAAGCAACTTGTTTCCTAAGTGGTTACAACTTTATGTTGGTAAAAAGAATAGCCAACTACACTGATGAAATCATGGATCTTTTGAAACATTTACCAAACATAAAAAAGAGAACTGATTTTTGAACATGGCTTTCTAATTATCTAATTTTTAAAAACCTGAGGCAGGTCTAAATTTCTTACACAATTTCTAATTGCATCTATTTTTAAAGAGATCTGTGATTTCAGTAGTGTTGAGAATTCTTGGTAAGGACCTTCTACAATGCAGATAAGGCAGTGCTTAAATCCTTCTCTTCTATCCAGGATGCCCCCAAGTAAGATGGCAGTGGCTAAGAACCACTGTCAGTTCACCTTGGGACTGGTTTGCCTTGCTCGACAGGGATTTCAAAAGATGCTTTTTATCAAATCTTATTTAACTCTAAAAGTTCTTAATTTTTTATTTGTACTCTTACAAATATATATCAGTCACCCATAACTGGATAGGAGACAAAGTGGATACATATCCTTAAGAGCCAGCAGTTGATTTTGAGGCCAAATACTTTATTATGGCTGTTTACCAGGGAAAAGAAATGAATACATTAACAAAGTTATTTTGTTGCTAGACATTAGGAAATCACACGGAAAAAAATGAGATGTCTTTTTTAAAAACAACTCTCTTAAGGACCTTTGAACATGGGAAAATGCCTTATTAGTGACTTATTAAAATGTACAAAGGCTAAAAAAGGTAATCTATCCGCAAACTAAAATACCTGCTCATTTTCCCTTCTTGTAAAGTGTGGCAATTCAGTTCTGTGACAAAGATACACAAAAACCCTGAGCAGCAGTCTTTTTTTCTAGTTTCTAACTTTCAACATTTCCTAGTTTGGTTCTTTACAAAGTGGTTCAAAAAGAAGACTGAAATGGGAGACTTGGGTTCTAGTTTTAGTGCTGCTAGTGACCAGTAGTGTGACCTTGGGGAAGTTATTTAGAAGGGCCTGTACAAGTCTTAGTTTTCTGTTGAAGAAAGGGATAGGTCTGTATAACCCTTTTAGCTTAAGGATTCTGGGACTTTATCTGTATTCTATGTACCGGAAAAATTTAGCTTTTGACATGATGAATTATCTTTTCTTGCTCTGTTAATCTTTTGAAACTCAACTTACTATTTTAAATCTTACCTTTTCAGTTTGTGATCCATGTGTTAGTTACAGACTATCTTTATTAGCCACAAATGCTATTGAATTTGTATGACAGAAATAATACATGCTGGTCTGAAGAGAAACATTTTAAGATATATAGTACATGCCCTGCAACTTGATGCCTGTGCAGAAATATGACACACAAAGGAAATGCTGACATTCTTGGGCTGTCTTTAGTCAGTCATTAATAAAGGGGATTTTAGATCTTCTGGTAAAAATGACTGAAGATATTACTTTTCACTTAAAATAAGAGTTAAAAATTGATACTGGGTTTCAAGTAAAATGTAAACTTCTTGAAGGTAAGGACTATTTTATGGTATCTCCAGCACCTACCACACTGCCTTGTATGTAACAGGCACTTGATATTTGTTGAATTAGCTGAGTTAAAGTATATACTTTTCAACAGGTCAAAGAACATATGCAGCATCCTCCAGCTAATCTTAATCCCCACACTACATTAAGGTTTACACAAATGGCTTATATCATATCTAATTACCACCACCATAAACAATTCTGTTAAGCACTTATAAATACAAATAGCTCTTCAATTACCTTTTTTTGAAAGCACATGGACTGATTTATCAACTGTGATATCTGGAGGGAAAGATGTATGCCCATTTATAGTATGAATTAGTTCTTCCATTGTCTTCTCATCAATTTCTTGTGCTAAAGGATTCGAAATCGTTTCATCTTCTATTCTATTAAAAATAAAGTATACTCATTTTTCTTCACTTAGAAGCCCAAATGTTTAAGTCAAACATTATGCAGTACTGTATTGTCACTAACCTGGTGAGTTCTTCTGCTTTTATTTGATCAAACCCCATATTTTTAGGATCATAATTTCTTTTAGATAAAACAGGACTGGGATTATGGCCCAGAAACCTGTAGAGACTGCTATTTGTATCTTCAAATTGCAATTCCTTTTCACTTTTGAATAGCTTCATTCCTACTGGTTCAAATACTTTATGATCCATGAGAGCTTGGCAAAGACGCACTCCATTTAGACGGGAGATGTCACTGCTGCTTAAGGAGATATTCTGCATAAGATGACCTAACACTACATCAACAGCATCCGAACCAGTAAAACAGTCTTTATAAGTTCGGAAATGTTGCCGTCTTCTTTTTATTTCCACCTGCGTGTGAAGAGAGTGAATGATACCATTCCACAGCTGAGTAGCTTGAAAAGGACCCGAGCATCCTGAAAAAACATTTAGACATATGGAATAGGCTGTGGAATTTAGATTACTCAAATGCATACATAATTTCACTTATTTTTGTGAACCTTATGCTTCTTGTGAAATATATTCTTGCCAATTTCATAATAAATTTCATTTCCTATCCTAAACTATGGAATGTTTGCAATTTTTCATGATGACCCATATTTAAAATAACTATATCGTAATATTCCTCTGCCAAGATAAAAACGGCACTCAACCTATGTAGCTAAACTTCACTGATTTGAGAATCATAGTAAGAATTCTGGATCCTTTTAGTTTGTGAAATTTACTACCTACTCGGAAACTAAGGGAGTGCAATTTTCATTCTTCTTTCACACCAAGGTGGCTTTTCAAGGCAAACCTTATTACTGGGTTCTGGATGCTCTAACCTGTTTCTCCTCCCTCCCTTTTAGGCATTTTATGGCTCATTAGCACATCCACTAGACAGCATAGCATCCTAAGATAGCTCTGCAGGGAGCATAAAGGAGGTTAGAATCATTTGGGCTCCTTGTTAGAGTCTTTAAGATGTTCTAGGGGAGGGAGGAGAAACTAAAGGATCCTTTTGGCTTTTGAGCATCCATTTTACTTTTCTCCCTCAGGCCTTTGGTTAGTAAAGATACATAAAAGAGCAAGAACTCCCTAATACCCTTAGACAACTCCAGCAGTCAAAGGTCCATATACCTTCTCCTTACATGGAGCAGAAGAGAGCTGTTTGCCTAAGGCTGTCTCCCTGTCACTGCCTGTACTGGCCCAGGATCCTAAGTGCATTTCAGGGTAAGAGCTGCCCACTTTGGAACTACAACCTAAGGCAAGAAAGGAGGCAGGAGTGGCTACATCCCTTGAGTGAACTAGGGGCCAGGTAAAAGGACAGGGTGGGGCTACATGGGGCCAGGTAAGGGGAGGCTTGGAAAGTTAGGGCTGGGCAGGGGGTGGGGCTAGTGGAGGAAATTGGGCAGAACTGGGCAGGGGGAGTGGCTAGGCAAGAAGGATGGGGGGGATTAGATAAAGAGGTGGTCTTGAGTGAGGCTGCGCAGGATTAGGAAGGAGATTGAGGTCTACTTGAGTAGGGGAAGAGGCTATACAAGACAATGGACGGGGCTAGATAAGGTGGCAGGGGGAACAGGGCAGAGGCTGCCCAAGATAAAGTCAGAAAGGGTGCGTGGCTAGGCAAGAAGGGGCGGGGAGAGGTAGAGAATGGGCGTGCCTAGACAAGGTGGCAGGGGGAATAGGGCAGAGCCTCCCCTACGTTTAAGATCAGAAAGGGGAGGAACTATGCAAAGAGTGGGCGGAGCTAGATAAAGTGCAGTTGGGCATAGGCTGCCCTGGGTAAGGTCATCTGAGGCGGGGCCAGGTCAAAAGGGCGGGGCTAGGCCTCCCTAGTCTCCAGGAAGCTGCATTCAAAGTCTGGCTCCCCTTCTCTTCCCCACCAAAACAGCTCACCTGTGATAACTGCCCTTCTCCTCCGGTTGATACCGCCGCCGGCGCTAAGTCGGAGCCGGAGGCCGTCCCGCCGCTGAAGCCGGAGCTCGCTCTGGCTGCTGAGCCTGCGGAACCGCGGAGTCAAAAGAACCGCCATCATGCTCCGACTCCTCCTCCCCGCTCCGCACGCACGCACGCACTCAGGCGTCTCTCAGGCCGGCTCCGCCCCTTCCTCGAGGATCGGAAGTGACCTCACCGGACCGGCGGGACCTGCTCTTCTTCCTGCCCCTCCCCTCGCCCGCCTCTCTCCCGGCTCCCGGAGCTCTGGCAGCGGCGACAGCCATGGGAGCGGCGTCGATGGCGGTGGAGTAGCCGGAGCGCCAGCGCGGCGGCTGAAGGGAGCGAGCCCTTGCGCCGCCCCCTCGGGGGCCATTGGCCGGACCAGGTGAGCGGCCGGGCCGCGCGCGACGGAGCCGTCCCTGCTCCGCTGGCTGAGGGAGCTCCGGCTGCCGCCGCCCGGCCTAGGCCGCCCCGACCGCAGTTGCCGGGTGACGACGCCGCCGGGGCGGCCGCGGCCCTGGAGGAGCCCCCGAGGGCGGAGGGCGCACGGGGTGTGAGCCGAGGCTGGGGCGGGGGCTGCGGTTCGTGCCCCTGCGAGGGGTCTCGGGCCCGGGGAGGGGGCAGCGCCGCCGAGGCCGCCCCGGCCCTCGATTTGTCTAAGGAGCCGGAGAGAGGAGCCCCGCTGCCGCTTCTGGGGAGCCCGGGGAAGAGGACCAGCCCAGCAAACACTTAGAAGGCGCCTACTGTGTGCAGAGGACCGGGGTCACCTGCTTCCGGACCCTGGTAACGACCCCACCCCCGCCTCCTCCCCTTCTCCGTCGGGGGCTTGTAAGTAGGTGGTAAAACTAAGGGTCGGTCGGTTGGTTTGTTTTAAATAGGAATCCCCCTGATGCCAAAGCCTTGACCCCGGTCTTGATGATCTCCGGCCGATACTGCCTTTCTCTCGTTTCGTCCAGAGTTGTTTGCGTTGTTTTTCTCCCCGTTAGACCGTGAGCTCCTTGAGAGCAGGCACTGACTCGGGCTTTTCTTTATATCCCCAGCGCTTCGCACAGAGCCTGGCACGTAGCAAGCCCATCATTAAAATTAAAAATACTTCTGGTATGGGCTTCTTGACAAGAGAAATAAAGAACTGTTTCCAGGATGAACTTTTTTTCCCTGCTGATTGGGAAACCGTAAATTTCTTTTAAAAGTCTATTAGGTAATGTAACTCACAATGCTGTGTTAAAACGAACATTTAAGAAAACCAGCTTCATTCTCAAGTTTGTCAGTTTGTCTCTATGAACTTCAGTAAGAAAGAGGGGTATTTCATGTGACTTATCACTTGGTAGCATGGAAGGTGAGGGCCTGAGCTCCCTTCAGTGTTCTTCAGGTACAACCCTAAGTTTGTCAATTTGTCACTGTAAACTTGTACGATGAAGAATGCTGTTTCATATTGTGTTTCCTTTGGTGGCTTGAAAGCTGTGGGGCTAGGCCTTGCCTTAGTGATTTGTTGTTTGGTTGGTCCCTCTTGGTGAGAAATAAAGATTTAGTGTACTTTACCTGGACAGAGAGGAGAGCTTTTGAATAAGCGAGAGTTTGGGGTTCAGATATTGTTGTTGTTATTATGAAAGAAGCTTAGGAATGACTTGGGCAACAGTATTGTATGTAAATATTGTTGTTGTTGTTGTGAAAGATACCTTTGTAGAGGAAAAAATGGTTAAGTCAGAAGAAGAAATACTGGGGAAGTTGTTTGATTTCCTGTCTTCAGAAACATAAAAATAGAGAGTACCTCACAGAGTTGTAGGAGAAAGGGAGAAGCTTTTGCAGAAGTATAAATGTAAGTTAATGTTGATCCGTTTTGAAAGAAGCATAGGAATGACTTAGGCAGAAGTATGTTTGTAAATGTTGCTGCTGTTAAAAATACATTTGTAGGAACAGAATAGTAATAGTCAAGTCACGAGTGATAGTGGGGGAGAGGGAAAAATTGTGGAGGAATGTCTCTGCTGTAATTATTTCTGTACTGAAGACATTGTTTCTGTTCCCCACTCTGGTCTAAATTGAGCAAATGCTCTTTATTAGGGTATATACCTACTCATATTGTATAGCTAAAGATGTTGTTTGTTGTTGTTCAGTTGTGTCTGACTCTTGGTGACCCCAAGGACTATAGAACACCAGCCCTTTCCTCTCCTATCTCCTGAAATCTGTCCAAGCTCCTATTCCTTCCCTAATGTTATCTATCCATTTCATAGTTAAAGAACACACCCAAAAAGACCAAATGAAACAAATGCAGATGTCTTATAATGACATAATATATATTAAGTGCTTTGTAAACTTTTTATAAAGTGTTGGATTTTATTAGATATTATTTTGCTTTGTGCATTTAGAAAGGAAGATTTGTAGATCAGATTATATTTTAAAATGCATTAGGGGAGGTTAAATATTTTTATGAGTGTAATTTGTAAGTTCAGGTTTATATTTGATCAGATTTTCATAAAACATGACCAAACTATACAAGAACCACAAATCTTCTAATTTTAGGGTTAGAATAGACTTTTGAGTTCCTTTAATTCAACCTCATCCTCAAAGATTTTCTGCACTCCCCTCCAGATACAGAGAGTAACAATTCCCATCAGGCTGTACTCTTCTGGACTTTGTCACACTCCCCAGAACCTCATTATCCTACAAGATTACATGGTCTGTGAAACTCACACTCTTCTACACCTCTTTTCCTGGTGCCCCTTCCTCTTTCTGATTAGAGAGAGAGGGCAGACCACCGGGAGAGCTCTCCTTCATTTAAGGAGGGCTCCTGGGCAACATCTCTTTATATTCTTAGGTCTGTACTCCTCTGAACTTAACCATGCATCCCCTCCCCTTTCCACCTTCGTTTCTTTTCATGTGTTGTCTTCCTTGGTTAGATTGTGAGCTCCTAGAAGGCAATGACTGTCTTTTGCATTCTTTGTATGCCAGGCACATTGTAAGTCTTTAATAATTAAGTGCTTAATTAGTATTTATTCACTGACTGACTGGTAGAAAGACCCTGGTTAAGGGAGATAACAAGGAGACTTCTCATTCCTGACTTTTAAGTACTCAAACTTATGATCTTCTTGGGAAGGGAAGATTCTTCTAGGGAAGAATCTGGCCTGCAGTGACTCCACTGACCGTAAAGAAGTCTAGCTTCAGGGGACAATGGGGAACTTATCTTTTTCCCTTAATCTCTGCTTTACTTAACATATTTCAGTTTCAACCTTTACCCAAAATATGTTAAATATTAGAAACAAATCAGTTATAGATATATGCCAGTGTTCCAGGTAAAAAAGGGTCATTTTATGAAATATCATTTAATTCTAATGAAAAAATTTCAGAAAACACGTAGTCTGTATCTGTGAGCCTTAGGCAGAGTTAGGGAAGGAGACTATATACCCATTCTTAGGAAAAGGATGGGAAGATTTTTCAGTAGTAATTTTAGGTAGAGGGTGTGATTTGGACCTATGCTGAGGCATTATGAACTCTGGAGCCTGTAAGTGATCACTTCTGAACTATGTTGTAGAAGAGTTTATTGTTTAGCTACAAGTTGGATTAGAGGAGGCCAGTCAAGGCCAGCCTCTGATTCTAAGTCTTCCTTCCTTCCTTCCTTCCTTCCTTCCTTCCTTCCTTCCTTCCTTCTTTCCTTCCTTCCTTCCTTCCTTCCTTCCTTTCTTTCTTTCTTTCTTTCCTTCTTTCTTTTGTGATTAATGCCTTTTGATTTTAACAACATAATTATTTTCCCATATTCCCCATCCAACTCTCAGATTCAATGAAGGGATCTGTGATAAATCTAAGGGACAGATGTAGGCTTTTATGTTATCATGAGCTTCCAGAAACCTGTGCCTTGGAGGCCAGGGACCAGTGGAGAGAAAATGCACATATTGGTGAAGTTCACATTTTGAAAATTATTTATTATTCCTGTTTACTAGCTGTGTGAATTTAGATAATCACTTTGGGGCCTCACTTTTCTCATTAGTGAAATGAAAATCTTTGATCTCTTGGGATCCTTTCCAGTTCTGATTTTCTCTTATTCTGTATATCCAGTCATTTCTTCAACATTTCAGCAGCCTGAAATAGGGAGGGGGATGGAGTGCCAGGAGCTGGAGACCAGTTTTGAAGATTTCACAACTTTGTGGGGACAAATAGAAACTGAGCAGGAAGATATTTTTATCAGCGGTGGCAGTGATGTATGTGTTGTGCTTCACATGATTTATGAAGGGTTATATCACAGAGGAGCTCTTTTCTAGAATATTCATTTCATAGAAGTGTGTGTCCTTGTGTACCACCGATATATCATAATAGCATTGCGCTGGTGGATTGAATGCTGGGCTTGAAGGAGAAGGATTCAGATCCTGCCTGTGCCACTAGATATATGACAATAGTATAGAATTTATCCATTAAGTCATAGGCAGGTTGTGATCCATTTTGGTGGAGGAGTTGTGTCCTGGGAGTTTTTCCTGTATAAGAATGTAAGCTCCTTGAGGGAAAGAAATATTTTTTTCATTTTTATCTTTGAATCTCCAGTGCCTCCCACATAATAGATACTATTAAATAATTATCAAGTAAATACTTGAAAAAGGCATAGATCTTTCGTTATAGATCACTAATCTGATACCTAGTATATTCATTATTCAAGAACTATTAGCCATTGAGTTTAAACTCTGTACATTCATTTCAACAAGCACTAATTAGTAACTCATAGACACTTGGGAATAGTTGGACAAATAATGTGTTCCCTCAAGGAACTGTATGTTTGTACAAGAATAACTATAATACTAGAATATGATGATTGCATAGGAGAGGTCAAATAAGCATGAGAAATTTGAGTTAGTAATTGCTCTTAACTGGGGGATCAGGGAAGACTTCATGGAGAAGGTGGCATCTGAACTGAACCTTGGAAGAAGAGGAAGAGGGTCTTTGCATGGACATAGGCATCAGCATGCCCAGAAGTGGGTCGAGCAGAGGGAAGTAGGCAATGGTTAATGTAGACGTAGATGTGGGAGAGAACAAGATAAAATCAAGAGACAATATGGTTCAATTTGACTGTTATGTGTAATAGGTCTAAGGAGTTCCTGTGAAAGAGATTGGATGGGAAGGTGGGATCGATCAATTATGGGATGATAGCCTAAGCCTGAAAGGATCTTACAGATCAGAAAACTAAGGTCCAGAGTGACTTCCGAGGTCATGCAGGTGGTAGGAAGAATAAGGACTCAAGGCCAGCCTCTGATTCTAAGTCTTCCTTTCCTTTCCTTCCCTTCCCTTTCCCTTCCCTTCCCTTCCCTTCCCTTCCCTTCCCTTCCTTTCCTTTCTTTTTTTTCCTTCTTTCCTTGTGATTTTGACAACATAAATGTTTCCTTGTATTGCCCTACACTCTTCTCTTTGTGAAACAGAATAATCAGAACAAGCACAAAATCACTATCTGGTAGAATTTCTAACATTTGGCATTTGTAATCTCTCTCTGCTGAAAGAATGGAGAGGTATTCCATTTTCTCCTTGACCTGGGAACTCTGGAATTTGGCTGCAATATTCCTAGAAGTTTTCCTTTGGGGATCTCTTTCGGGAGGAGATTGATGGATTCTTTCAATTTCTGTTTTGCCCTCTGGTTTTAAAATATCAGGGCAGTTTTCCTTGATAATTTCTTGAAAGATGATGTCTAGGCTAATTTTCTGATCATGGCTTTCAGATAGTCCAATAATTTTTAAATGATCTCTCCTGGATCTATTTTCCAATGAGATATTTCACATTGTTTTCTATTTTTTAATTCTTTCGGGTTTATTTTACAATGTCTTGATTTCTCATAAAGTCACTAGCTTCCAATTGCTCTATTCTATTTTTTAAGGAAGTATTTTCTTCAGTAAGCTTTCCCATTTGGCCAGTTTCGCTTTTGAAGGCATTTTTCTCCTCCTTGGCTTTTTGAACCTCTTTTGCCATTTAGGTTAGGCTATTTTTTAAGGTGTTATTTTCTTCAGTATTTTTTTGGGTCTCCTTTAGCAAGCTGTTGACTTGTTTTTCATGATTTTCTTGCATCACTCTCATTTCTCTTCCCAGTTTTTCCCCTACTTCTCTTACTTGCTTCTCAAAATCATTTTTGAGCTCTTCCATGGCCTGGGATCAATTCATATTTTTCTTAGAGGCTTTGGATGTAGGAGCTTTGACTTTGTTATCTTCTTTGGTTTATATGTTTTGATCTTGTTTGTCATCAAAGAAAGATTCTATGTTCTGACTTTTTTTGCACTGCTTACTCATGATCCCAGCCAATTACTTGAGTTATAAACTCTTTGTTAAGGTAGGGGTGTGCTTCCAGTGTGGAGAATGTACTGTCCCAAATTTTGGGGGTTTTGTGCAGCTGTTTTCAGAGATACTTCTAGGGACCTGTAAATTTTCCATTCTTCCAAGGTGGTATGATCAAGGGCAAGGTGTTTACTCTTTTCGTGGCCTGTGCTCTGGTCTGTGAATAACCACAGGCACTCTTTCCTGTCTTGAAACTATGAAGAGGATTTCCTCTCCACCACCACTGTAAGCTCCACCATGCCAGTGCTCCTCCTTGCCCTAGGACCACCACCCAGAACTGTGACCTAGATCCAAGCATGGGCAAAGCAAGAGAATCCTGCCTCAGCACCAGCAAAGAGATCCCCTCTCATCAGCCACTCAATTCCCCTCAGTCTGTGGGCTGGAAACTCCAGAGGTAGTCACCGCCCCGGGGCAGAGCTTGAGGACTGGGGCTAGGACTGCGCTTCCCTCTCTTACCACAGTCGCAGACTTTTCCCACTGGCCTTCTGAGTTGTCTTTGGTGTTCAAGGAGTTGAGAAGTCTGGAAACTGCCACAGCTGCCCACGATTCAGTCCTCTGAGGCCTGCTGCAGGTTTGCTGAGGCCTACTTTGCCTGTGCACCCATGCTGAACTGTGCGCCCATGAATCTCCCCACTCGGGGTGATATACCTGTCTGATCAACCATCCAGGCTGTCTTGGGCTGTAAATTTGTTTCACTCTGTCTTTTTGTGGGTTCTGCTGCTTTAGAATTTGTTTAGAGCCATTTTTTATAGGTATTTGGAGGGGTTTGGGGGAGAGCTCAAGCAAGTCACTGCTTTTACTCTGCCATCTTGGCTCTGCACCTCCCAACACCTCCTTGTTTCAGTTTTCTCACTGTAAAATAAAGGTGTTGAACCTTTGAGGTTCCTTGCAGTTCTGAATCTGTGATCATGTGACTTTCCCCTTATTACAGAATGAGGAAGGATCAGAAGTAGAATTTGAATGCAGATCTTCCTGACTTAGACCCAGCACTATTCACTCTACCATCTGCTTCTCAGAGTAGGAAAATTACTCCACTAGTCCAATGGGGAAAATATGGATTAGAGGAGACCCTAGAGGTTAATGAAATTGAGGTAACTAAGTAGTGAGTGGGAATTTAGTGAGATGGGGAGCCTAAGTGGAGGAAGACACTTCCATTCAATGTTATTTGAATTTGAAGTTGAAACTTTTTCCAGAAATGATGCCATTGTCAAGGAAAATAAAGCACTTTTTTTCAGTTCTATTTTTCTCAGAATGTTCAGAAAACAAATATAATTCTGGATGTTCTATATCTATTTTGTAAAATTTTTAAATTTTCTTTTGTGAGTTCAAAGAACTGTATTTTTATGGAAATTATCATTTTCCTGTAGAGGTGGATATATTAATTAATAGTAATCTAGTGGTTAAGACATTGATTGTGGTGATAAATGTTTTTCATATGTTGGTGCTGTCCATAAATGTTATTTCAGAGGTATTTGATTTCATCGGTGTAGGTGGTATTTACCCAACCCTTAATCTCTGCTTAAGTTGATTGAATTGCAGAATTTATCACCTGATATGGTGATGTATTTCTTCACACTTAACCAGTCTGGCCTTTAGATTTTTTTAATTGATGAATTTAATCAGTAGTATATTTTTGGTTGATGAATTTTATTACTAGAGTATTTTCACTGAAAATAGTTGAATAGTATGAAACAGTGATTGGAGTTGGGACACAACCTCATATTCTGTAATTTTCTGTTTTTTGAAAGAAAGCAAGGGTGTGAAGGGCAGCTACGTGACGCAGTAGATTAGCCCTGAGGTCAGGAGGACAAGAGTTCAAATGTGACCTCAGACATTTACTACTTGTGTGACCCTGGGCAAGTCACTTCACCTTGGTTGCCTCAAAAAAAAAAAAAAAAAGGAAAGCATGTGTTTAACAAGCAAGTAACAATGTATATATCCTTTTTTTGCATCTGTGGTACTTGACACAGTGTAGGCACTTAAATTCTTACTGAGTTTTACTGTTGTCTTATTTTTGACTTAACACAGTTGTCAATAGGTTTGGCTTTTTGTTTTGTTTTGTTTTTATTTTTTTGGCTCAGCTTTATTTTGCATGATTTCATGTATCTTCCCGTCTTTCTTTGAATTCTTTGTATTTAGTGTTTCTTACCGGCCTCAGGCAATATTTCTGGGTCCATTCTTGTAACTGTTCAGCTTATTGTAGGTATAAGGAAAGCTTCCTCTTTGAGAATCCATGTTTATCTCTATGTCACTGTAAACTGGGGGCGTAGAACTGTGGTGGAAAGGTTTATAGATATTACTTTTTTAAAAAGGAGATGAGGAGTTGATGAAAGACACGCTGGAATGTTGGCCAAACATGATCTCCCTAAGAACTGAAAATGATAGCAGTTTCCCAGTTTTGAAATTTTGCGTAAAAAGAAATGATCATGTAACTTTAGATTTAGATATAGAAGGGATCTTGGAAGTTGTCTTGTCCAACCACTTCATTTTGTAAGTGAGGATACTAAAATCTAGAGATAATATTGGTAAATGACAGAATTGGAATTTGAACTTAAATTCTCTGATTCTAAATCCACATATCTTGTTAACTAGAAATTGCTGCTTAGAAATTTACTCATAAATAGGCATTTTCTGAAACAGATATCAGTTAACACATAAATATTTGATATCATCTCACTTCTTTTGTAAAGTCTTCCAAGTGCATTCTGACCCACTCTAGTCTTATGCATCTCTCGTACCATTTTCTGTAATACTTATTTGATACTTTCCAAATACCAAATTGTTACATCTTTTAGATTGAGATTTAAGTACTGTTTAATTTTTCACATGTATCTTATCTCTTCTCCCTGAGTTTATAAGCTTGACTATAAGAACTGAGGGCTGTGCTTCTTTATGTTTCTCTGTCTATCTAATATTCCACTTAGAACCTAGTACTTACTAATAGGTATTTGATTTTATTGAGTAAATTCTAGTTCTTGTTATAAATTATGACATAGCTTTTAAAGTCAAAGCTTATCCTACTCTTGTGCTCCATCTTATCATTCAGTTTAACAAGCATTTTATTAAATGCCTTCTGTGTGCCAGACACTGTGTGAGGCTCCCTGGATGCACAGACAAAACCACAGCAGCTCTTACCCTTGAGGAGCTTCTTTGGGGGCACGGCACTGGGGGTGCAGTGGTAGGAGGCAGTGGAGCATTAATAACTGATGGGAAATGAACAGGAGCCTCTTGTAGGAGGTGGCACTTAAGCCAAGTTACTCTGAGAATGATTAATCCAGAAGTGATTGAAGACTGATTGAAGTATGTTGGAAAACAGAGGATAGAGATAGGACTTTACTTATGATTCCGTAATTATTTGTAATTTCAGTTGAGAAACTTCCTTAATCAGTGCAGGTCATCATCTCTGCCACATAGAGCCTTAGAGAGGTTTCCGGGGCCTTGGAAGTTCACATGGCCTGTCTGTGTCGGGGGTACAACTGAAACTCAAGTCTTCCTCCCTGAAAGCTCACCTTATATCTACTACACCTTCTTTCTTTTCTGCTGGAAAATTTAATTTCCTTTAAATATGTAGTACGCTATTATGATTGCTTCCAAGGATGAAATATTTCAGAATGTTTCATAGACTCCTTTACCCAGGTCTCAAGAATATATTACGTATGTAGTAGGATTACACACTTTTAACAGGGATGTTTGCCAAAAATGGGTTCCTGTTTTTAAATGAGGATTCATTTGACTTGTATTTAAAATCAAATGAGTATCACTCTGTTACAGTCCAAAAATTCTGAGCAATTTTAAATTCTAAAACTGTATTATGATTAGCACCTTGAGGGCAAGCACTATCATATTTTTTAGTCTTTTTGTATTCCTGGCACTTAACCCAGTGACTGGTACATAGTAAACACTTAATAAATGTTTATTGATTGATTATTATTCTTTGGCAATAAGTATTTAAAATCAAATGCATATCACTCTGAGTTTCGGTCCAAAAATTTTATTTCAGCAATTCTTTAGTCTAAAACTATTATCTTTGGCAATATGCGAAGGACCTGTGATCAGCTTACTAAATCCTTGGATTATCCCAGTTCATAACCTGTCATTAACTTAGCCTTTGAGAATTTCCAGGCACGGAAAGCTCAAGTGACTCGCCCATGGTCATCTACGCTAGTGTCAGAGGCTGAATTTGAACCTAGGATTTTTTATGTCTGGTTGTACTCTCTGTCTACCATGTCATACTGCTTCTTGTGCTGCATAAATATGTGGATGAAATTTTATGTTTTTAGAAAAACATTTTAGCTTAAATGTTGTCAAGATACGTATTTGCAGTTCATTTGCAGTATTCAGTCTCTACCATTTTTTCTGGTGTTTAACACCTGCTGCTGTCCAATTGCAATGGGGCATGTAAAAGTAATGTAAAATACCATCCTCAGACAAAGTTTAATATCCTCTTTTTTATTTGCATTGCAGAATTTGCAGTGATAACATTACCAGTTATCTACATATCTATATCTACTTCTTAATATTCATTAACTCTTTAAGCTTTATTTTATTTATTTCCACAACTAGTTATTAACTGCTTTGTGTTAGGCATTGTAGTAAAAGTACTAGAGGTAAAGAGAGAAATGAAATATTAAAGCTGACATCAAGGAACTTCTAACCCTACTGCATGTAGGTTTGAACCAGTGATACTTTTTGTAAAAGAATTAAGTGGAAAGGACTGAACACTCAGTGAGCTTTCTCAGTTAAACATATGACTTTACCTAGTTATTTTCCAGCCACATATAATGGCTGTGGACAGGCAAGACTGAAAGATTACATACGGCATGCGTGCTCCCTTTCATCAGGTTACATGACACTTCAAACCCACCTTTGGTCTCTTTGCTTGCTGTACAATCTCAACCATATGGGTATTCCCTCCGCTGGTGCAGATCTCAGACCACCCACACCTTCTTATATACCTGTGAGATTCTTTATGCATCTTCCCATAGGACTTCTCTAGAAGATCAAGTCACCATGCTGCAAGTTTTAGAGCTCTTTGTCCTTTTCTTTGGACCCCAATACATCCCCAAGGCTCTCTAGTTCATTTGTTATTCATCACTTTTGCCATGTGACTTGTAGGATCAGTATGGGCCAAGGAAACTACTCATGCCATTTCTTAAGCAGAAGTAGTTGGTTACTTATAGCCTCATATTCTGTCTTTTGACTCTACCACTTGGCTAAAACTGTTTTTTCCAAGATTACCAGTGATTTCTTTTACTAAATCCAATGGCCTAAGTCATCATCCTTTGAATTTATATGATAATTCTCCAATATCTTTTTCATTTTCTTTTGCTAGGTCATTATCTGGGGGGGGTGTGTGTGTATATGTGTGTGTGTGTGTGTATGCCTCTAAGATCTCTTTCAACTTTAAAGAATATAAACTCCTTGAGGGTATAGACTATTCTTTCATTTTTTCTTTTCATCTGAGCCTAGTTTGCTATCTTTCACATAGGTACTGAGTAAATGCTTGCTGAATTGAGTTGTTGCAGTCTACTTGTGTCCAGTAGGTAGTCTTTTAATTGCCTTTTGGTTTTCCCATAATTTTTATTCTTGAGAGAAAGTTGCATGATTCATAGCTACATAGCATCACTGGAAGGATATTCGTGTTAAAGATGGGGTTTTCATATCCTGAAGCAACTTGACTTCAAGGAAAGTTCTGTGAAGTTTCTCAGGGAGACTCTATTCCACTCGGTCTCTAATTCTATTTCTTAAGCATTTTCCATTTGTAGTAGCTATGCAACATAGAACTATTCTCCTGGACTCACTGAGTGGGTTTCTTTTTCACTTCTGTGTCCCTGTCTACACAGTTTTTCCTGTGTGTTTTGCTTTGCTGATCATTCAGATGCCTGTGGATCTCATTGAAAAGGCCTTGTATGGTCTGGAGCTGCAGACAATCAGTGTGTCATCTGCAGACAGGACTATCTGGATGACTACTGACTACTGTCAATAGAATCTCTCTCTTTTGTCAGTAGAATCTCTCTCTTTGTCTAAACTTCATGCAGGAGTTGCCCCAAAGCAGAGACAAATACTTTGGCAACCATTCATCTTCTTGTTTTATGTCTTGCTTGACATTAATAATCCAAAAATCATTGAATGAAATTCTCTAGTTATAGTTACCAGGGACTCTTGTATGTTACTACCACATGCTTTAGAGAGAAGACACCCTTTTTGAGGAGAACCTTTCAAAGCTGCATTTTGGGGTAGGGAGCCCCTGATTGGGAAAGTGGGTTAATACTTCCAGGCTGCAGTTTCCTTTCCTGTCACATGAGGGGGCTGGAGTTGGTGGCTTTTGAGGTCCTTTCCACCCCCAGATCTGTGGCCTCAGGGGCCTCTCGAGGAATTTTGTGTTCACTTTCCAGTCAGTTTTTACTGAAAGAAACATTGTTCATGAAAACCACTTCTTTTCTTCTCCTTTTCATAGAGGATGAGATGATTACCTGTTATCCTCTTATTCTGCCTTTTTGAAAACAATACCGTTTGTAATGTTTCTAATCATTTGGCTTCATACTTTAGATATCTTGAAAATTAATTTCTCCATCTTTTCAAAATTGCTTTGCCTTAAGTGGATTTCTTTTATATGTATTTGACCAAGATCATGAGACAGAGTAGTGTTAGAAATTTATGTTAAAAAAAATCCAAGTGTTTTAGCGCACGTTGCGTTGGCTGTGTGATACAGCATTCAAAACAACAAATCCAGTCTTGAGCTACCCTGAGTCCATTTGCAGGAATAAAGTCATAGGCTCTCTAAGCACTTCTTTGCTCAGAACACGTGGAGAATATCGTTTTCATTTCATTGCGTCATTGTTTTGGACAGACATAGACTAGACAGAGTCTAGATCAGGGCAAAGGACCTCGGACTCCTAACGTAGGAAGTTCAGTCGAAAGAATTGGATCAGCTTAGCCTGGAGAAGAGAAGATTTGGGGAGCTTGATGGCTTCTCTCAAGTGCTTTAAGGATTGTCACGGAAAAGAGGGATTGGACTTTGTTCTGCTTTGCCTTCCAGGGAAAAGCAGGAGAAATTTGTGCAGGTTGCAAAAAGGCAGATTTTAGGCTTGGCTTGGTGTTAGGAAAACTCTTAACAGAGCTCTCTCTACCTACCACAAGCCAAATGGATTGTCGAGAGGTGGTGGTTTTTCTGATATTGGCAGTCTTTGGGCAGAGACCAAATAACTGCTTATCAAGTATGTTATAGTGGGGATTTCTTTTGAGGTATGTGTTAGACTCGATGACCTTGAAAATTTAATGATTCTTGACTGCCACCTTCGTGGATAAGCTCATAGATCCTTGGGGCCAAAATGTGTTCATTTGTTATTAAGGATAAAAATAAATAGCTATAGAAATATTGGCAAATTTCCACTTGTCCTTTCAGCTTCAGCTCAAAATACTTTCGCCATGATAAAGTTCTTTTCATTTTACCTTATTTTTCAATTAACAAGCATTTATTTCATCTCCCACTTCCTTTCTCTCAATTCAAAAGAAAAAAATAGCTCTCGTAATGTATATGTAAAATTAAGCAAAATGAATTCCCACGTTGTCCATATCCAAAAGTGTATATCTCATTCTACATCTTGAATTCTTGGGAAGATCTTAGGTCTTATACCAAGGTTTCTGTGATTTATTTTCCTCTCACCCCCTCCACCTATTCACTATTTGGGGAGACAGATCTGCTCATAATGTTCTTCTGTCCGTCCTCTGTTTTTCAGGCAAGTCTATATTCTAAACTTTCTTTGCCTCTCTCTGTCATGTCCTCTCAATTTGACAAGATCAAGAGTGTTTGTAGACTGAGGTAGAACCTTTACCCTGTCTCATTGTAGTGATTTGCTTTCTCTTGATTAAACTTCTGTAAGAAACAGTGCAGATCAGTGACACTGTATTTTCCTCTGTGCATTTCTGGTTTTTCAGAATTGACAGTTGGTTTGAATAGACTGAGTTGAAGCTGTTCCAATTGTATAGTTTCTTCGTGTCTTTTTCATGATTACTAACAGTTAAATCAGTGTTTATAGATGGTGTAAAAACTGTGGGATCTCTGCACCCTTTGTTCACTGCCTTCCTTTCCATTACCAGCCCTACAGAACAGAATAGCCTCAGGCCCATCTCGTACTTTTCTTTGTTTTATGGGTCTGCCCTGGTCAAATAATTCCTAAACTAGTACCTAACCTGTTAGCATTGGGCCTTTCTCTTTCTGAGCTAGGTGGGGGCCTTTGATAGCAGTCTGTCATTGGGACTGGGCCATCATAACAAACAAAATGAGGACCACAAATTTACTGTATTTGCTCTGCTACAAGCCAGCTTTCCACTGAATGAGGTGGCAGTGGACTCTCCTTGTTTTTTGCATCATACTGAACTTGAACTTTTAAACATACAGTGTTATCTTTATTTTGGTCCATAATTTAAAAGTTGAAAAGGTTTGAATTTCTTTTTGTAAGATGGTTATTATGTTATATTTCTTTTTGTGATTCATAGCATATGTTGTAAACAGAGAGTATAAAGAGCCAGCTGGTTTGGTTTTGTTGTTTTAAAATTTACTGTTTATGGCTTCTGTTCAATTTTAATTTAGAGAAACAAATCTACTTGGTTTGAAAATGAAGAATTAGAATGGCTTGTAATTTTAAGAATTAGCTCTGTTAGGTTCTGTGATGAGATATTTCATCTCTTAAATAGTTACTAGTGGTGATTTAAATTTACATTTCAAAATTGCTAAGTCCTGTCTACATTCTGAAATGTAATTTCCATTTCACCTCAATGAGCAGTATAGCTTTTGCATGGAGTTTATCATTTTCCCTGATGCCCATTCCATTTTTATAGTTGCTTTACATATCACAATTAGCAGCAGATATTTGTGGAGAAGAAATTACCTGTGTAGATAACACTGAAATGTTGTCTTAGTACTTAGCAGAGCAATTAGCTTGAAGGAAAAAAGTGTTAAAATACTAGTAAAGAGAAATGTTTCTAATAAGTATTCAGAATTATTATATAGCAAATCACAGTTTCAAAATTAGTGTAGGTATGATTAATTGCAATCATATTAATTTATATTCTAGAATAGGAACAATTTCAAGTTGTTACCTATTCCGAAATTGCAAATACGGAGAACTTGACTATAGGCTAATGTTAGAAGTATTTTTAGCTAAAGATGTGAAAGTAAACTGGGTAGTATTCTCACAACAAAATTGAAACATTTGGGGTCTTTGTGCTTTTGCACATTTTCAACTTTTTGTCTCATACTTTTTCCCCCCTTCTGGAAGCTCTTCACTGAAATTTTGGTGCAATTCAATATTTTATTCTTAGATTTTCAGTAGCATTCTTCTACTACCCTTGTCCCACATGAAGTTGATGGTTTTAAAGGCTGGGAGAAAAGTGAGTAAGACTTACACAGTAAATGCTTCCGTATGTATGATGACTTACTGTCATTTTGTGCAGTTTCAGTAGATATTACTTGATGGACTACCATAATGTTGAAGAATTTTCCTGAAAGGTTAGCCATCATTTCACCTGTAATTCTTCCTCTTCCTTCTCTTCGTTTATGAGAAATGATATCAGCTTTGGTTTTCATTGTTCCACATCAGGTAATGAGACTTTATTCCATTCCTTTATGTGAACTTTGGGGAAACTGATTTTGAAGGATTCAACTTCCTCATGCAGGTGTTTTTAAACATTTGATTGATGCCTTTTGTTTTTTATACCATAGTCATTTATCCAAACCACTGTGACTCAGCACTCCCTCATCACAAAGAAAAAGTTAACATAAACCAAATTTAAGAATTACTAGACAGCGCATGCACCCTTCATTTCCTGTATTCCCCCACCTCATTACTTAGAAGGTAGTGTATTTCATCTATGTTCTCTGGGATTGAGATTGGTCACAGCAATTAGTTTATCTGCTTTGTCGTGCTGTTTTTGTTTATTCTGAAATCATGGTGAATACCCTTCTAGTTGTGCTTATTTCTCCCTGCATCTGTTCATGCAGGTCTTTCATGTTTCTCTGAGTTCCTCATATTCTGTGTTTCTTTACTGTACAATAGTATTCCATTATGTTTGGTTACTACAGCTCAACTCACCCTATTAAGGTGAAGCTATTTTGTTTTCAGTTTTGTGTTGCTACAAATAGTTTGGCTTATGTCCAATATTTCTTAGCCTTTGATTGAAATAATATGCCCAGTAGAGAAATTTTTATATTAAAAAATTTGAACAGTTTAGTGACTTCTGTAGCATGATTTCAAATCATCTCCCAGAAGAGTTGAACCAATTCACAGCTGTAGTACCAGTGTATTGGTGTGCCTATTTTTCTACTGTTCCTCCAGCATCAACTATTTCTATCATTTTTCATCTTTGTCGGTTTGGTAGATATGAAGTAAAACCTCTGAGTTGTTTTGATTTACATTTCTCTTAGTCATTTGGAGGATTTTTTTCATATGATTGCTGATAGTTTGTCTCTTGAGAAATATTTGTTCGCATCATTTGACCACATAGCTTTCTTTCCATGACTTTTCTGTACTATCTTGATTACAATTAAAATTTAGGAAATTGATTTTCCAGGTTTTTACTTACCAAGGACATATGAGTTTGATTTCTTTTTCTTGTTATCAAACTTCTCTGTAGTTTTAAAATAAATGCAGTATGTATTTTGAATGAAGTAAAACCTTTGCTTAGGTGTTGAACTTTTTTCATCAAGGTTAATCTATGAGAATTAAAAATTTTAATAATTCTTTTGTACATAGGTGAAATTTTCAAAGAAGTTTTTTTTCTCTTATACCTATAGGTAAATAGAATTGCATACCATTGCAGCCATGGAGTCCATGCTGAATAAGTTGAAGAGTACGGTTACAAAAGTAACAGCTGATGTCACCAGTGCGGTAATGGGAAATCCTGTCACCAGGGAATTTGATGTTGGTCGACATGTTGCCAGTGGTGGCAATGGACTAGCTTGGAAGATTTTTAATGGCACAAAAAAGTCAACTAAACAGGTGAGCTTGAAGTGAAAGATAGTGATGAAAAACATGGATAAGAGATTTATTCCTGGATATGTTAAGAAATATATTTTTCTTAATATACTAGTTGTGTTGAGTTCTTCCAGTGTTCTTGTTGCTTCTTATCCAATAAATAGCATCCAATAAATAGCACCATATCATATATGTTGTTTTGATTTACTTAGTTGCAGATTTTCCATGTCATGACATTCTACGGTTTAGTTTTGTTTGTCTTACGAGATAGGTAAATGTTAATAAAACTAAGATTACTGTATCTTGTGATATGAAGGCTTTATATTAGAAGAAGTGAGATTCTGTCCTTTTGGTTTTCTTTTCTGATCTAATGGTGTGGTGTGGCAAAATTATTTGTTGAATTTCTCCTATAATTAAGTGGGTCTTTTGCCTCACTTAGTGAGAAACATTTTCCTCACTTGAGTAAATGTAAAAATTCTGTATAAAATTTTTTTGTCTTTAACCGGATAAATCTTTTTATTTGTATCTCATTTGGGGGTAAAAATTGTAGAGTATGTGGATTAGTATGCTTTGGGGTATTTAATGAATACATTGTTTTAAAATTAATTTTCCATTAAACAATTGCTTTTTTGGAAAAGCATGTCCATCAGTTTCAGATTCTAAACTCTTAGGTTACCTTATTAAATATCAGTGGATCAGTGTTATAAATTTGCGTAATTGTGAGTGCTGTTATTTTCTGGACAGTTTTATTTGATGCATTGACAAGGATTAGTGCATTCTTCAAGGTCATAATGCTTGAGATATATAGTATTTGTTAAAATTAGATTTTATTTTTTCAGTTATCAAAAAATAATTTCACCCACCCTCCCCCCAAAAAAGAAAGAAAACCAAAACCCTCCTAACAAATATGCATAATCTAACAAAACATTTCTCCTGTGTTGGTCATATCGCCCAAAATATGTTTAGATATATAGTCTTAAACTACTATTAGGAAGCATGTTACCAGTTCCCCATACATACAAAGCACAATGGCTAAGGTATGGGATAACTGACTGTGTTGCATATTTCTCCTTTGTTTTACTGAGTCTGACTTTTCAGTGAACATTATGTTTATGTTTAAGACTAAATCACAAAAGAAGGGAACCAAGCTTTTGGTTAACTTGAATACAGTAGTAATTTTGGTCCTATGATAGATATTGTCATTATTACTTAGTACATTGTGGGTGAAGAGTTGTGGGTTACTTTTATTTCTGGTGGTGAATCATGAGTAAATTTGTTTTTTGAGTGACTATTATAAAGCTGGTGGTGTTAAAGCTATCCAAATGTGCATGATGTTTTAGTTTTAGAGATTTTTTAGAATAATAATGGGATATAGCTTCAGAAGTGAGGAGCCCTGGTTTCTCATCTCAGGCAAGTCATTTAGGCTTAGTCTATGTCTGTTTGTTTGTTTTTTTGTTTTTTTCATCTGAAAAAGGAAGGGGCTTGAAAACCTTTCCATGTCTAAAGGGCTGTTTGTTAACACAATTTTTAAGTTCTATAAATCAGACACTATCTTTTCCCCCGTCTTTCAGTATCTGTGCCTAGTACATAATAGGTGTCCACTGAATTAGAAAATAAGTAACTTGCTTGGGAATAAGAGTTTTACCAAATAATAAATGAGAATAAAATACTGATGACGTTTACCTTACAGTCAGTGGGTAGTTTTTAATTTGTCCATAATTTTTGTTTTCATCACTGCTTCTTTAAGTTTCTTAGGTCCAGAATCCATGTCAAGAATATACTAAAAAGACATTTCATCATTTTGTATTTTTAAAATGTCTGATGTAAGCCGTTGTCATTTTTTTCTAACTTGCTTAATAATCATCCCATTTAAAGAATGGCTTATTTAGCCATGGATCACTTTAAAAAACCATTACTTAGTTTCTAAAATTATGTTAGTAACAAAAGTGTATAATCGGACTCTCATGTAGGTTGTTGATTTGTGTTTCGTGGAAAAGATATAGTGGACAGAAAGTTGACTCTGGGAGTCAGAAAGACTTGTGATTGAGTTGCTGCTCTGATTCATACTGGCCGTGAAACCCTGGGCAAAATCACTTCAGCCCGCAGTGCCCTAGACAGATCTCTAAGACTGCAAGTTGGTAAGGCAGGTGATGATCTGCATTGAAGTTTTTTATTTCTTCTATATTTAATTTTAAGTTTCTTCACAAGGAGTTCCTAGTGCCAAAGATCATCTTAAAGCTGTATTTCTGGAATGGCTCCTTCACAAGTGGTTCCTCAAGGACTGGTGTGGTGTGTGGTAGTGCTGCTGGCAGTAGGGGAATGCCACTGAACTTAAGAGTTCTTGTATAAAAGGCATTCAAATGTAATTACTACAATATATTGAGATCTGGACTGTGCCTGACTTCTAGATGTTGAATTGTAAGTGCATTGTATACCAGAGGGGTCAGGCTGAAGGCCTGTACCTCCCCACACCAAATGTAATTGGGAAATGTTTAACAAGATCAAAATACCAAACAGCATAGATAATGTTAATTTGTGGTTTTCTAAGTCCCTTTGCAGCTTGTGGTTGTCTGTGAACTAGAAGTAACGAGATAGTGACCCAGTGGTTCTCCAGGCCCAAAAAATGCAGCCTCTAGAGTACTCAGATGGGACAGAGGCAGTAGAACACAGGGAGCGCATGATGTCAGGGAACTTTTCACTCACCCTCATCACTCAGGTGTTTGTAGGGTGAGAGAGAGACAGAGAGCCCCAGAAATACCTTCCAACTCTCATTCTTTGATTCAGGAGCCTGTAGCATAGCTGCCTCTGAAGCAACAGTAAGGCTTCAAAGGAGGAATGGAAGACTGAAGCCTGGCATCTCACAGTCCTGCTGCTTGGACACCCCCCTCCCCCAGTGGTTTGCACTTAGCTCATAGGCAGTTGACTGGGAGAGGAGGTTGACATCATCAAAAATATTGTTTAGATTAGTTTTATTTAGATGCTTTTTGGGGGGGAGTGAGGCAGTTGAGGTTAAGTGACTTGCCCAGGGTCACACAGCTTGTGAGTGTTACATGTCTGAAGTAGGATTTGAGCTCAGGTCCTCCTGATTCTAAGGCCAGTGCTCTATCTACCGCGCCACCTAGCTTCTCCTGATTTAGACACTTTTAAAATTTTCTTATCTGATTGAATGGAGAGGCACCTAGAAGATAGACGGAGAAATGAGAAAGGAAGAATAAGGAGGAACATGTTTGATCAACGCTTCATCATGAAGGAAGGTACAGGTCTTTCCCACATTCCCTTCCTCTTCTCCATTCACTATCATGTGCAATTGACTGCTTTTTTTGTTACTATGGAAACATGTTAAATTTGACATCAACTTTACGGTGGAAGATTGCATCTGTGATAGCGAATTCTTGCCTACTTTGCTTAAGGAGACTGAAGGATTTTTTATGACTCCTAAATTAACATAATACTGAAGTAAAAGCCTTACAATGTAAAGTTGATATATTATTCCTATATAGCAAGTTAAATTCAGGTGCTTCTCTCTCCTATTTTCCTTCTCCCCAAATATACTCCCTTATTTACATAGTTTTAGAAATGGTTGACACAGGTGTAAGCCATCTTACAAAAAACAAATCCTAAGCAAAAGAAATTTCAGACTTGTGTGTGAAGAGAGATGGTGAATTGGGTTCTGCAGAACATCTGAAAAGGCAAAGGAGTTGTTGCTGTGCTGAGTTCTTTCCAAGCTGTTTATTTATGTCTTTCAGTACCTGATTTATTTTTACATATAGTTTTCATGTGTGGATTGGTGGGGTAGGAGCAGGGATCTCGTAAAGACTGCAAGCTGTTATAACCTGCAGTTAGATGGAAAGAAAGGTGCATTGCTGAGCTCTTTCAGAGCAGTTTTGGGTTGTTGTCATGCTACTAAAGCATGTGATAGTTGCACAAGTCATTATTTGTGTGGGGTTTTTTGCTTTATCTTTTAAAAAATCAATTTCTGCTGTTTTTCTTTGGACTTGGCCATTTTTACTGAGGACATTTCATTGTGAATAATTAATAAAAGTATAATGAATCATAGATGTTACGACCCTGCAGAAACAAAGCTGTACACATAGATGTCTGCAGTTTTAAGAATATTTATGCATGCTCTTTGTATAGAATCAGCAGTTAACATTTTTTAAAATTTGGAATAACTTCTTCAATTAAAAAAACGGATTGAAAAGGAAATTTATTTGACTTACTTTAATGTCGTTCTCAACTAATGATTTTAGATATTTGGGTGCATACGTACTGGTAGTACAAACCATTTATTGTCAGCTTCAGTTCTTAAGTTGAGACCTATTCTGTTTTGTGTATTCATTTAGAAGGGTTTCTTAGTACCTATTTTTCCTTATTTCTCTAATTTCAAGAAATAAATTATGTTATAACTTGATTTCTAGGTGATATTTAGAAAGTTAAAATTATGATTGCTTTTTCTTTGAAGATTAGGAGTTTAAGTATATTTCACTTCTGTTGAAGTGGACTGTTAAGAGGACTATTTTGCTTGTCTTTATTTTCCCCATGACTTTATTTTCCCCATTTTCCCCAAGCAGAGTGCTTGGCATATAGAAGGCACTTAATTTAAATTAAGTTTATTAATTGATCAATAGTAAATTACTAGGCTAGGAGCACAAATACTCTGGTTACAGCAGTGTCACTGATTTATTCATTAATATAGCATATACTTTTTTTTAGTCTGAGATTGGAACTGATGACTGTGATTATAGGCTATGGTAGCCTAACATTTTCCAGTTAATCTTATTTCCAATTTTAAAAATAACTTGTGTTTTGAGATATGCCCTCATCTCAAATGGGCATTCAGTGTAAAAGAGCTTTAACCTTCCAGCTTGTCTTTAAAATACTATTTAGGATTATCTAGGCAAGTCATTTATTTACGTTTCTTTTTTGAAATTTATTTTTCAATGAATATAAATCTACTTTTTCTCCCTCCATTTCCCTTATTGGGAATAAAAAAAGAAAAGAAAACCAAAATAATAAATATGCTTAGTTAAGCAAAATAAATTTCTGTGTTGGCTGCATATATGTATATATGTATGTGTGTATATACATGTATACATAAATGCATAGTGTGTATGTATGTGAATATATTTGTATGTACATATAAACACATGTATGTATATAATTTTGACTCATAATCTGTCAGCTTTCTGTTGTTTTCCTTGTATGTATGTGTACTTAGGGACACAAGTAAGTTAAGATGTAGTATGTGCCTTGTAGTCCCAGCTTCTGGTGTGTCCTTGAAGAACTAGCTTTGCTTTTCCATACTCCCATTTCAAATGGGGATTATACTACCCTAACAGGAGTATTACAGATACTGACCAAGTCACTTAATACTCTTAATACTCCAGCCAGTTCTCTGAGATGGTGAAGAGATGCCAGCCCTTATTGATAGAGTTCTTTGTACCAATGAAATCACAGTTTTGAATCCCTCCTCCAGTAAAAAAGCTCACCGTAAGTTGCTTTAATACTATTAGATATATCAGTTTTACTGTTTTTCATGTAGCAAATAAATAACCACACTGGTCAGAAGATCATAGTGGCATTCTAACTTTACCTAAGTATATAGTCTCCTCCTCATATTACATTTAATTTCATGAATTTTTGCAGCTCTTCGACATTGTTATAGGATTTAATTTTAGTTAGATAATCAAGTCTTTTTTTTTTTTTTTTTAAAGATAATTATCCAAGTATGTTTCTGAGAACGTTTCTGAGTTCCCTGGTGAAAGTCTTTTTACCTAGGTGGTATTGTTTATTCATTTCAGTCATGTCTGTCTCTTCATTATCCCATTTAGGGTTTTCTTGGCAAAGGTACAGCAGTAGTTTCCCATTTCCTTCTCCAGCTCATTTTACAGGTGAGGAAACTGAGGCAAACAGGGTTCAGTGACTTGCTTTGTGTCATATAGATAGTAAATGTGAGGCCAGATGTGAGCTCAGGAAGATGAGTCTTCCTGACTCCAGGCCAGCTACTCTATCCACTATACTACCTAGGTAGTTCTGTGTTTTATAGTGCTTCTCTATTGATTTTTTAAAAATTACATTTATTATAAGTTACCCAAACTTACAGTTTAGTCTGTCATGTGTCTGTTTTTGGAGTTTAACTTTTTTGTTCCCCTTAGAATAAAGGATTACTTCAAAATAATTCTGATAGACATATCTGTTCCTGTTACCATTGCTTTTAGAGATTTCACAGTCCTTTCATTTATATAATCCATCTTTTTTCATATGATAATTATGAGGATTCATTGGAAAAATTGTTCTGCAATAAACATTTGATTGCTAATCATGTTTTATACACTGTGCCACATGTAGAGTTGGACATAGTCCCCACCATATGGCAGAATCCAAATTCTTCTCTTGAGGGTTCCTGTATTTGTAGGTGTTGCCTTACTAATATTGTTTAAAGAACTGCACACATTAAAATTGTAATTCTGTTTTTGGTATTACAGGAAAACATCCTGCTAAGCAGAATAATAACATGCTAGTTAAGGCATTTAGGTCAGAAATGACCAGTTTTGATTTTGTTTATCAATCTAAACTATCTCTAGTAATATTAAGGTATATTGTAGAATTCTTTAAAAAGAGGTTAACTGACTTGCCTTGTGTCACTTAACTGGTATATGGCAGAGATGGGACTTGAATACAGGTCCTCCTGAGTCTGTGACTAATTCTCTATCCACTGCACCATACTGCCTCACAGTGTGCCAACCCTTTTCCTTAAAAATGCTTTCTAGGTAGCTTACTAAAATAATTAAGTAAGCTGGCCTAGGGAAACATTTCGGGATGAAATCAGGGTTTGTTCATCACCTGTCGTATTTTTATAGTATAACTAATTTTCTAGGAAAAAATTCTATTAGGTTTTGAAAAATATTTTTGATGGTAGTTTAAGAAGGCAAGTTTGTTGAAATACAAAAAGTAGATATGGAACTACAAAACCTAAGTTAGTTTCTCACTGAACTTTCTAGCTGTGGGACCTCAGGAGACTTAATTCTTCTCCATGTCTCAGGTATAATAGTTGCCTCACAGGGTTGTCATGAAGAAAGAAAGTATTGTGCAAACCAGAGGGTGATCTATCCAATCAAACTCTCTTGTCTATTTATAGCTATCTCTCTGCTGTTGTTAATATCCTATGTAAATAAATGTGTGTGTGTGATTTTTTTTTTTAAGGAGATAAAAGAGTACATTCCAGGCATAGGAGATAAATACTGCAAAGGGCAGGGAGACAGATAGTGGGAATTTGTGTTGAAATACGTACTACCCAGCTGTTTGCCTCCAGTGTCTGAAATGCACTCTTTTATCCCCTCTGCCTCTTAGAATAGTCTGGCTTCCGACTCATTTCAGGCCTTCTCCTTTCGGAAGCCTTCTTTGATATCACCTTAATTGTTTTACTTCTTTAAAAAAATCACACACACACACATGCGTGCGTGCGCGCTTGTGCACGTCTCTGCATCTGTCTTAGTTACATGGGGTGTTTTCTTTAACTTTATAGTCACCCCAGCCCCTCTGTAGAATGCAAACCTCTTGAAAGCACGAATAGTTGTCATTTTTGTCTTTATACCCCTCGTACCTGGCATTTAGTAAATGTTGCATAAATGATATCATTGAATTAAAAAGGCTGGCTACTGGAGATTTTAGTTTTTGGATTTTATGATACGTGCTGTCATCTGAACAGTGCCAAGCTGGATGGGAATTGATGGGGGGGGAGGGGGGAGTAATGTAGCATTGATAACAAGAAGGTAGTCTTTCTGATTTGACATGCTGTGACTTTTTTGTTTATTTAAATTTTTGGTTACCCTATGCATAATACATGAAAAATTGAA
The DNA here is from genome assembly GCF_900497805.2 of Vombatus ursinus. Classification (NCBI taxonomy): domain Eukaryota; kingdom Metazoa; phylum Chordata; class Mammalia; order Diprotodontia; family Vombatidae; genus Vombatus; species Vombatus ursinus. The sequence continues at coordinate 3,502,041 of NW_020951112.1, read as the reverse complement.
TGACATACTACAAAGCAGTGTACGATTAATCATTGGAGTGGCATACAATGCTAGTTTTCAAGGAGTTCCTGGGAAGGAGTCACAAGAATGTTTAAAGAAGAGCATGGGTTGGTTTTTTAGAATGTACATTGGGTCCCAGGCCACATTGCCAACAAGATGGAGGCCTAGACATATTCTTTGCTTCTCATGACCTTTCAGACCTCTCCAAAATAGGAATTAGGTGCAAGAGATAAAGCAGTTTCAGTTGTCTCATTGTCTGGGCCACCAAGAACTCAAGAGGTAAAAACTTGATGATCTAGTAACAGAAGAATTCCTAACTCCTAACCTGCTTATTCAACATCCCCTCCCTCACCACCCACTGTAGTAGTGCTACACAAGCTGACCCACTAGCTTGCAAAAGAATTCAACTCTCCATCTGGACACCCCACCCCCACCTCATGCTGCAGAGATCCACGCTACAGTAATTTGCTCAGACTCTGATAGCAGTATGAGGGCGCTCTGTGCCACAACAGAGCTTAGCCAAAGGAAAGGGGGCAAGGCACATGTGTGGTTATGTGGTATTCCACTAAACCAGAGGGAAAGAGCCCAACATCCATTTGGGGCCAGTTCTGGCTCCCCAAAACTCTCGGGGCAAAGTCTGAAGCTGGCGAACTATAAATTGCCTGTTGTAGGAGAGGGCTGAAACTTGAGATCCAGCCTCCCGAAGAAACTATCAGAGAGGAGGGAGTTATAAAGTAAACAATAGGGGAAAATAATGAAAAAACAAATTTATCAAAAATTTCAGGAGGAAGGAAAAAAATCTAGAATATAAAGAAAATATAGTAATGAAGCAAATAAGGGAAAAGAAATTCCCTTTAGAGGAGGTCAAAAAATGAAATTTTAAAAACTAATGAGCAAAACACATTGATGGTGGGAAGAAGCAAGGCAATTCCACTTAATTACTTAACTGAGGAAAAAAAGAGGAATAATTTAATAAGTAGTGAAAAGTGAGAAAGAAAAAGGAACTAATAAACAAAAACCAAGGAAAGAACTAAAAAATGATAGGAGGTCCCCTTAAGGGTGAGAGGGAAGAGAGCTGGTATTATTTTAAAATAGACTGAATTAAAAGAATTGAAAAGATATAGTACTGTGCTTACAGAGGAAGAGAGAAAATGTAATATGGGAAAAAGCATATTAGCCACAAATGAAGGAAAACACAAAATCTGATTAATGACTTTAAATGTGAGTGGATTAACAATCCAATAAAATGAAAAAGCATGGTAAGAAAAAAAAACCTACAATCTGTTGTTTATAAGAAACATTTAAAAAACAAAGACATATACGATAAAAATGAGGGGCTAAAAAAAAAGTTAGTATGCATCAAGTGAATCCAAAAAAACAGGACTGGTAAGTCATGTTATCAGACAAAGCAAAAACAAACATTCAAAACATAAAAAGGAATAAACAAGGAAACTATGTTATAGCAAAAAGAATCATGGGCAACAAATCAATATGAGTATTAAAACCACATATTCCCTTTGACCCAGCAATACCACTACTTGATCTATTTCCAAAGATGATTAGGGGAAAAGGAAAAGACCTTATATGTTCTAAAATGTTTATAGCAGCTCTCTTTGTGATGGCAAAGAACTGGAAATTGCAGGGATGCCCATCAACTGGGAAATGGCTGAACAAGTGGTGGTATATGATCGTGATGGAATACTACTGTGCTAAAAGAAATGATAATCTCAGTGATTTTAGAAAAACTTAGAAAGACTTGCATGAAATAATGAAAAGCGAAATGAGCAGAACCAAGAGAACATTATACGTAGTAACAGCAAGATTGTTTTAAGAATGACTTTGAGTAAGTTATTTTGTCTGTTGTAAATACCCAAATTAACTATAAAAGATATATGAACAAAGGTGCTATCTGCATTTATAGAAAGAACTGATGAATAGAAACATGTATAAAATAATTTTATATATATGCCTATTTGGGTGGGAGAGAAATTTACATGATAATTTTGTTGTGTAGTTGAAAGGAATAGCAAGTTGTGCTTAGTAGATTTGCAGTTTCACATACAATCATCCTTTTTATTGTACTGTGTTATAGAAGTGCTTGTTTTATTCCATAAATTTAAAAAAAAAATTGTTTCAAATGCCTTAGCATCTAAATCCTTAAGGAGACAATTTAACTGAACTACAAGAATACAAAGACAGTAATATAACAGTGACCAGGAATTTCAGTGTGTGCCTTTCAGCGATGGATAAGTCTAACAGAAAGATAAACAAAAGGGAAAATATAGTACTAAATAAATTGTTGGAGAAACCATAGCCAAAGGACTTATACCTGCTTCTAAAATAGACTTCAAGAATGTTTGTATTCTCAGCACTACATGGGACTTTTACAAAAATTGACCATGTATTAGGGCACACAGATATTGTAAACAAATATAAAAAGAAATAAGAAATATATTTTTTATAGATTATGATGTAATAAAAATAGTAATCAATTTAGGGAGCACAAATAAAAGACAGACCCAAATTGAGACTTAATGACAAAATACTTAACTGTGAATGGGCCAAAGAAGAAATCCTAGAAACAGTGAGAAGAATTTGTGAATAAAAATGATAAGCATGAAACAATATACCAAAATTTCCAGGCTACAAGTAAAGTAGTCCTTGGGAAAGATCATATCATATAAACGTACATTGATAAATTGGAAAAAAATGAAGATTAATGAACTGAATATGCATTTAAAAGTAAGAAAGCCAACAAATAAACCTAAAATAAGTACAAAAGAAGAAATGCTAAAAATTAAAGGAGAAATAGAAAAACTTGAAACTAGAAATAGCAAAAATTGAGTGCTGATTCTTTGAAAATATTAATAAAATTCATAAAACTATTCATTCTAATTAAAAAAGAGGGCAGAAAATCAAATCAACAAAGTAGCAAATGAGCAAGGTGAAATCTAAACAAAACCAGAAAAACGAAGTAATAATCATAACCTATTAAAACAGAAACACAAAAGATAGAGAGGAGTATTTTCAAAGATATAAAATACCCAAACAGATCATATAGAGAACTTAAAATTACATAATCTCAGAAAAGGAAATAGAATTAGTTTGTCCCAGCTGAATTATATCAAACTTGGAAAAACAGTGAATATCCATGCTATACAGATCATTCTCAAAAATCAAGAAAAAAGCACTCTATTAGATTCCTTTTACAAGACAAACATAATCGTAATACCTAAACCAGGGAAGGATAAAGCACAGGGGGAGAACTATAGGCCAATAATTGATAAATGTAAATGAAAATTTTTTTCCATAACATCCTGTCAAACAGGCTACAGTGTTTAATTAAAATCATTTATTGTGAACAAATTGGATTTATTCCAGAGATGCAAAGATGGTTCAACATTAGGAAAACAATACACATAATTGTATTAAATTTCATTTAAAAAGACTTTATCTATAATCAAATGTAAGCAGTACATTTGCAGTGAGGATATTTTAGATCCTTTTCCAGTAAATATGGGGGTGCAATAAGAATGCCCACTCTCCCCAGTATTCTTTTATATAATTCTGGAAATGCTAATGACAGCAATAGAACAAGAGAAAAACATTAAAAGCGTAAAAATAGGTAAAGAAAGAAACTTTTCCTGTTTGCCGATGATATGCTAGTTAACTTGGAAAATCCTAGCATATCATCTAAGACGTTAATTGAGACAATGGTTTCAGCTAGTTTTCAGGCTACAAAATAAACCTTCAGACATCAATGGCACTTCTATATAGTAACAACAAAATCCAAGAAGTGATAATAGGGAAATCCCATTTTAAATCATTATAAAATGTATAAAGGATCTGGGGATCAGTCTAGCACAGCCTGTACTACATGTAGAGATTCAGTTAGAGAGGTGCTTCTTAAAGAAATAATAAACAACTTAAAGAGCCAGAGGAATATTCAGTGTTCATGGGTAGGCCGTCCCTATCTAGTAAAATGAAGTACTGCCTAAATTAATTTACACCTTTAATACTATACCAGTCAAGTTATGAAAGGCATACTTTATGCAAAATGATAAAATAATAAAACTCATTTTGAAAAACAAAAAGTCAGGGGCAAGTAGATGGTGCAGTAAATAGAGCTCTGGCCTTGGAGTCAGGAGGACCTGAGTTCAAATGTGGCCTCAGACACTTGACACTTCAGCTGTGTGACCCTGGGCAAGTCACTCAACCCTGATTGCCTTACCAAAAATAAAAATAAAAAAATAAAAAGTCTGAAATATTGAGAGGAGTAATGAAAGAGGTAGCATCAAAGGAAGAATAGCACTTAGAGACTTCAAACTAAATTATAAAGTAGCAGTCTTCCGGTATTGATTAAAAAATAGACAGGTAGATCACTGGATAGACTAATCGAGGGAGAATCAAAAATAATGGAACTCAACAAACCAGTGTTAAATAAACTGGAAAACAAATTATTTAGGGGAAAAAAACCCTCTATTTGTTAAAAACAGCTGGCAGAAATTAGACTGAGACCTATACCTTATTACATTGTATTCTATAATACATTTTAAATTCTTATCAGACTTTAATATTAAAGATCATACTGTAGAAAATTACAGACGACAATCTACTTCTCACCGTTATAGGTAGGAGATATGTTTTTAACTGAACAAAGGATTGAGACAACTACAAAAGAAATATTAGTTAACTCATTACATGAAACTGAAAAGCATCTGCACAGAATGCGCATAGGTTAAGAAGAAAAGTGGTCAAATGGGGGAGGAAATCTATATTAAATATATCTGATAAGGGTTTAATATCCAAGAGATAAAAAATTATTAACTATATGTGACTAATAGACATTCCCTAATAGATAAATGATGAAAGGATGTGAACAGGCAGTTCTCAAAAGAAAAAGTATAAAATATTGACAACTACATTGAAAGAATGCACCAAATCACTAATACTGCAAATGAAAACAATTCCAAGATTTCACTTCACACACAGCAAATTGGCAAAGATGACAATGGCAAATAGACAATGTTGAAAGGATTGTGGGAAAAGAGGTCCACTGGAGCATTGATGGTGGAGCTGTGGTGGTGGTCAGTACAGTCATTTGCAAAGACAGTTTGGAATTAACATTTATTAAGTACCTACTGTGTGGCAGGCACTGTACCTTGCACACAGTAGGTGCTTAACAAATGTTATTTGAATGAGTAAATGAGTGAATTATTAAGGGCATAACTTTTTTAAAAAGCAAAATTAAGTTCTATTTTGATGAGGTGTTTTAAATGATGTAACTTTTATTTTTATTGATAGCCTTTGCTTTGATGTCACATTTGTAAATTCTCCCTTTCCCCACCCATCCCGTCTAATAAGGTATTAAAAGGAAAAAAAAAAAGCAGTTCAGCCAATACTTAACAACTTAAAAAAACAAACACATTTAAATTAGATGTATTTATAAAATGTAACAGAACATCTTCCTCTAAAATAGGATTTATGCACATGAATGATCATGAGGCACAAAAACGTATGCATCTAGGTCATTGGTTGTAGTGACTCAAAGACATTGTGACAAGAATGTGTCTTATGGCCTTTAGGGAGCAGACCCTTCAAGCCTCTGTGTGAATGTCTGTTTGGGATCTTTATGTGACTTTGGTGGAGGCATCATATGCTGTCATCTTTCAAGTCCTTTCAGTTGCTGCTTTTCCTTGTGTAAGTCAAGAGAAACAAGGAGTGGTTTTAGTGAGGGGGCCCAATCTAGAGTCTTCCTCTACATTTTGTAACATTTTTAAGTGTTTGTGTATGACCTGTAGTTCTCAATATGTTACCACACCACTTTTTTTTTCTTTCCCCAGTTAAACAACCTACTATTGCTAATATGTTACACACTACTTACCCTCCACATGGTCTTTCTTGTGTAAAACTTGTGGTGTTTTGCAGTTGTTTGTGGATTGTAGCCATATAGCACGACCAGAAAGAGTGCTGCTGTTAAAAAATCGTTTTTGTGTCTCAGAGTAACTTGGGATCATATGACTGTAATATATTAATGTCAGATAACTTCCAGTTTTTACTTTATGTTAAAATAAATTGTAATCCTAGCTCTGCCACATGCTGTTTATATGACCCTAGGCAAGTCATCTGACCTTTGTTGGGCCTCAGTTTCCTCATCTGTAAAGTGAGAAGATTGGACTAGGTAACAGCTAGGGTTCTTTCCAGCTGTAAATCTCTGGTCTTATGATCCTAATATTTTATCTGACTGTTATGTAAATAAAAAAAAAGTAATGTAAAAACAAGAGTTTCAAATACTATTACTTTTATTCAGGAGTTGAACTACAGATACATTAATTTATTTTATTTAGGCTAAATCTTATGAATTAAGAAAGAATGGAAAGTCCCTTATCTTTTGATAATTTCTTGGTCAAGTTTCTTTTTATTTTAATTAATTTTGATTTTTATTGTTACACTAAATTAGAGAGGACATTTGCACGTATGTAACAAAATGGAAAAAAATTATACAAAAATTTACAAGTCTATTTTGTATAGCTTTTTTTTATATTTATGTTCTTTTTTTTATATTTATATTCTTTTTTTTTTTTTTTTTTTGGTGAAACAGTCAGGGTTAAGTGACTTGCCCAGAGTCACATAGCTAGTAAGTTTCAAGTATCTGAGGCGGGATTTGCGCCCCGGTCCTTTTGACTCTAAGGCTGGAGCTCTATCTACTGCGCTACTTACCTGCCCCTTTATTGTTCTTTTACAGTATAAAATAAGATCAACCTGTAGCTTTCATAGTTAATTCTCTCCCTGTTTGTCTGGCTTTTTGGCCAAGTTTCTTAAATATATTGCTGTATGTTGTAAAACCATCAATGTTCCACTTCGGTTATCTACATGTGACCTTTGGAGAATGAGATTTTCTGATAAATTGAATATCTTAATTACTAAGAGCTAATTATTCTATGTATTAATTACCACTTATCAAAGAATTATGAAATTCTGCATAATTTCATGATTAATTGTAAAACTTGAACTTAAAGGTAGACTGTTAGAATAATTCCTTTATTTGTCAGGTCACTTCTTGGGATTTGGAATGTATTTTCTCATTGAAAATAATTTATAAATTGTGGTTAGCTTTCTAGGTTAATTCACAATCTAGAATATAATAGAAATACAATACATATATACTTATATACATGCATATATAATAGAAAGTAATACTGTTCCTATATTATTAAATTAGTAATAAGTTTTTAAAACAGAAAAATTACTAAATAAATAATTATTTCTAAAATACTTCCGGAAAATAGACTTAATTTAGGGGAGGAGGATATTTTAATGAAGCTTTGAAGATGATTTTGAAATAATTTTCAAGTGTGTTAGAGGCTGATAGTATAGGTTCTTATGGTTAATTTTATTTCAAGATTTAGGGCTTTCCAGTTCCATGATGTAGCACTGTGTTAGCACTACTCATACACAGTCAGCCATACTTTGAAATGTATTTGACTCACAAATATAATGGGGAGAGGGGAGGGCAGAGATTTTCTTAAGGGAATTAATAAGCAAGAAAAGCAGGGTGTGTGTGTGGGGTGGGGTTGTGTATGGTTGTGCATAAGATAGAGTTTTATTGCATTCAGCATTAGGTAAGCTGTGAAAGATGAAAGTAAAGGTGAGGGAGCAGTTTCCTCCTATCTGACCACCAGCATGGTCTTGATCTGAAGCAGGTTTGGATTGGGATTGAGGGGAGGCACATTGGTGCCATATGGCCATGCATATGGAAAGACTTTTTATTTTTAGGGAGTGCTTGTACTGAATTTATTCTTTCACTTATATTTACTTCAGGGATCTTTTGATCATTATGAACACCTGTTATATAGTATTGCGAAACTTAATTATTTAAGTTTTCTGGTTTTGGGTTCTGGGTAAATGAACATTTACTGTCAATGAAGGATAGATAACATATTACGTACTTTCATTTTGCATGTAGTACTGGTATCAGAAACCTCAAAACCAGGGAAAATGCTATTTTCCCTCTTTTAAGAAAGGCACTTGTGTCTCATGCTTTTTAAATACTCGGATTTATGTTGTAGATAGACTTTTTCCCAAATAAATCAGCTTTTCTTCAATCAAGAAAAATGAATTTTTCTTTAGTAAAATAACGTATTCTATTTCAGATTTGAGTAGCTTATATTGTCTAACAGAACTTTTGTGTTAGTAGTTTTTAGTGTATTTCTGTTAGAGAAGTTGTCACACACGTGTACTGCTTGTTTATATTTCTGACTAAAATTAGTTACACATAATTTTTTTATTAGGACGTAGCTGTTTTCGTCTTTGATAAAAAGCTGATTGACAAATATCAAAAATTTGAAAAGGATCAGATCATTGATTCTCTGAAACGAGGAGTCCAACAGTTAACCCGGCTTCGACACCCTCGACTTCTTACCGTCCAACATCCTTTAGAAGAATCCAGGTAAATTTTTATGTAGCTTAATCAGACTTAATAAAGCAATTAAATTATTTTATAGTTTAAATCTTTTTACAAAATTTGATGTAATAATACAAATAGAAGTTCTAACAATTTGAGCACTGGAAACTGGCAAAAAGTTTAAATGATCTAACCTATGAGTTCTTTGATCTATCTTTGTGAGTTTTAGTGATAAGAAGAATCAATGTCAATAAAGACTTTTCTTAATATTTTCAGTGGATAAGCCATTCGGATCCTGCTGTGTTATTAGTATTGTTTTAGGCAATATAGACAATGCAGAAGTTACATGACACAGTCCCCTCCTTTAAGGAGAGGAGACAACAAATAGAAAATGCTGAAAAACTCTTTTGACGGCATATACTTAAGTACTAAATTGGGTGATGCTCAGTGCCATAGGAATAGCTAGAAGGGAGAGATGAGCCAAAGCCAGTCAAGAAGGTGGGACTTGGAAGGTGAGAATGATTTTGGTGACTAAAGAGGAGGAAAGGAAAGTATTATAGGTGTCTGGAGAGAGAACAGCGGGAGCATACGGATAGATGAAAGTGGCAGTGAGCATGGTGTGTTTGCAGCATAGAACAGACAGTAAGCTTTACTACATCAGAAAGATGCTGGAGATGGTGGAAAATAGAACTATATCAGGTGCGGATTGTATAATTCCCTAAAAACCTGGGAGAGGAGTTTAAATTAAATGTAATAGAAAATATGGAGTAATTGAATAGGAGGTTCCTAGAGCATGATAGGTCCTTCCCTTCCTGTCTTCAAGTTCTTTACCTATTACTGTTCCTTGTTAACCAGTGCTTGAAATCATGCTAACATCTGCTCCATTCCTAAAATATCTTCATTTGACCCTCCGTTCTCTTACACTACTCTCCTATATCTCTCCTCCATTTCATTGCCAAGGTCCTGAAATTATTGTTTGGTTTCTCCATTTCCTCACCATCTACTCAGTTCTCAACACTGTTTAAAATTGTCTTTTCTATTATGAACTTGACAAACTTCAACTAACTTAAATATATAGAAATTACAGAAAGAACAGAAAAAGGATTGTATGTGACACCATAGAACTCTATTATAGCTTTTTATTATTTTTATTGTTACAGTAACATAGTAGTTAGTTGTCTGTGTCTCCTTCAGAACTAACATCTGCTCTTTTCAGTGTATTAAAAAATTTATTCTAAACTTAATAAACACTAGCTAAAAGGAGTATTTTTCAAATGCGAAGTAGAATAGAAAAAGAGGATTGCATGTGAAATTGTGAAATTCTATTTTGTACAATTTGCTTTTCATTTAAAGTACAATATATAAAGTACAATTCTTTAAAGTATAATAAATTCAACATTAACTTTCAAAGCTGTCTTGCTTCTCTGTTTTCTTTTGGCCTTTTTTCTCTTCTAGGTATTAAAAAATGTTTTGGTGACCCTCTTTCTTTTCTTTCTCTTATTTATTTTATTATATCCTATTGCTATTATCTTTTCCATCTCATCTCCCTTCCCCATATTGGGGGAAAAAACAAAAAACAAAACCTTTGTAATAAATGTTTGTAGTTAGGGAAAACAGATTTCTACATTGCCTGTGTCCAAAAATATGTATTTCATCTCTCCCTTGAGTTCATCATCTCTGTAGGGAGGTGGGTAGCGTGCTTCGTCATTGGTCCTTTGGAATTGTCACTGGCCATTGCATGGATCCAAGTTTAAGTCTTTGACTGTTGTTGTTATTTCTAGTGTACCTTTCAGGACTCACCAATCTGACTTCTGACCACAGCATGTGAATGAAATGCTGTTCTCCATGTTCCCAGTACTCTCAATTTTCCAGGGTTACCAGTGACCTCTTAACTGTCCCAAACAGAATTTATTGTCTTCCCTGCCAGCTTTACTTCCTAAATTTATTTTTTCTTTTGAGAGTACCACCAGTCTTCCTCTATAACTCAGAGTCCTGGGGACTCTTATCTCTTTCACCCCGTATCATTGCCAAGTCTTGTCAGTTTGGCTAATATAATTTCTGAAGCGTCCGTTCTCTTCTCTCTGCTCATACACCTTTTACCCTACTTCATCATTCAGTGAACAGACATTAAGTGCTTCCAGTGCTAAGGATAAAGAAAAGTGGACACCCTGGCTTTGAGGAGCTTGCGTTCTCTTGGGAAAGACAAGGCCCTCATCAGTGTTTGAGTGAACGACTCTCAGTCTCCTCGTTGGCCTCCCTACTTCCATTCTTTCCCTTCTCCAGTCCATCCTTCACATAGCAGAGAAACGGATTGTCCTGAAGTATGGGTCAGACTATTCCTCTCCACTGCTCAAGAAGGTTCAGTCTAACATTTATACTCGTCTACACTCTGGCTCCCACCCACTGATCAAGCTTTACTTCCTATTACTGCCCTTTGGGAGCTCTTATTCCAGTCAAAGTGGACACTACATACATGGTCTCCAAACTTGACGCCTTATTTCTTGCCTCCATCTATGTTCAGAAACCACCCAACATGCCTGGAATGTGTACCCTTTACATTTCCATCCCTCAGAATACTCATTTCCCCTTAAGTCTCAGCTTATGGGCCATTTTATCTGAAATTCCTTCCATGATGCCCTTTGTTGTACATTTTACGTTACACAGACAGTTCTTACTTTATGTAAGCAAACTGTTCATAGACGTCTAAGTAAAGTGATTTTTACCTAATATGAGTATTTGCCCGCGGGCATGAGAAATGGAGGGAGGAAATGTGCATAATTCAAGGACATGTCAGAGAGAAGCAAGAGCAGGAGGAGGGACATGTGGGAGCTGGGGGGGGGGGGCAGACACATGATCCCCAAGACAGACATTCAGGCCAGACATGCAAACGGTTAGGCAGAGTGGGGCAAAGGTGTCCTCTCTCAAAGTTCTCAGGCTAAGTCCCTGCCAGGCACCTATTTTAGAGGTGGCAGTGATGGTCTCTCTACCTATCCATTCTTCTGTTTTCATTTGGAGGGGTTTTTTAAGTTTTGTTTTGTTTTTGTTTTTGTTTTTTAGTTTTTTTGGGGGGGATGAGAAGGATACTGAATGCTGAGCTGAGGAGCGGGAGCAGAGAGCACAGTACAGTCAAGTTAACATAGGGTTTCATTTTGTTTTTTTCTTTTTTGAATGCAGATTTCTTTTAGAATTTTTTACATGAAGTTGAATTTGTATAAGGCAATTTATGTAAAGCTAGGACGGTCTTACTATCCTTAATTGTGTTTATGCTCTTTCCCTTCTTTCTGCCTTCCCCTTTGTGGAAGATAGACTGGAATAGTCAGGGGAGTGGAGGCAGAAAGGTCGCTTAGGAAGTGTCTGGCTGCTTCCAAGGACCGCTCTTTGGCTTTCTTGAAATTTGTGGGTTTTGCGGTTAGTCTTTGGTTCCTGTTGCTTCTGGCCCCAGCCTAAGCGGATCCATGTGTCCCTGGCTGGTCTCTGGTACAGGCACTGAGAAGCTGCCTGCATGTTTGCCGGAGAGTAGACTCTGACAGTCCTAGCTCTGTTTTCTGTTGCCTGTCAGCTTCTGGCTGACCTTTTCTGCAATTTGGGGGTGGGTGAAGCCATTTAATGTAGTTGCTTATTGGATTTCTTGATCTTTGTTTGTTCTGGTATTATTTTTAGATTTTTAATGGAATAAGAATGTGAGAGAAGGGCTACCTTTCAATGTTCAGGCAAACACCTTGGCCCCGAGTTGCCCTAACTTTTCCTTTGTGCCTGCCTTTTTGGCTCTTTCTAGTCTTACCCATCTTTTCCCAGACATACTGTGGGCATTCTTCTTTGGCGTCTTTGCTCAAGCAGTTCTTCGTAGCTGGGTTGACTTCATTTTCTCCAAGTCTTGTCTTTCCTGAAAGGTGGCTAGACCTAGCTTAAAGAAGGAGACCTAGTCGTGAAGAAGGCCACCATCTTTAATAATTCAGGCTCTCAATGATGTGTCCTTTCTCAGAAGTCCTCTAGCCCTCATTGTCTCTTTCACTCGTGCACCACCTGTATACTCCCTTATCAGCATAGCTCGCTTTGAGTTTCCTCCAAGACAGAGACTATGTTTTGGTCTTTGTATCCTCTTGACTCAACCTCCTTGTTGTGCCCAGTGAATGTCTAGTGTAAGTGGATGAAGAATAGGTAGACAAGAATACCAAATTTCTAGTCTGGATCAGCACTTCTTCTTTTTTTTTTTTTGCGTGTAAAATATGTTTTATTGTTCTTTAAAAGGGTTCAGAGTTTGTTTGGAATCAGGCTGCACACCTCTCAATCAGTCCGATATCTTACTATGTCAAAATAGCTTCAGCTAGCAATACTTCATTAAATTCAAAAGAAAAATGTTTTAATTTTACAAAAAAAAAAATCCAGTTCTGCAGTTCAAAAGAAAAAGAGGGCTAATATTGACTGTAGCCTTATACACCCTTCTTATTAGACAAAAGTAATGTTCTCCTAACGAGGCAAGTACTGATGTTGCTGGACACTATGCTGCCCTACCTCTTAACAATAATGAAAATAAATTTTTCAAAGGCAGGAGGCTTATTTTGGTATTGATGAAATAACCTTTGAGCAAATAGTCTTGTCTGAGCTTTGAGGGTTGCTGTTTTGATCTTAGGCCTAAAAGGAATCTATTGGCATGTTCTGAAATAAATTTTGGATATTGCCATAATTTTTTTAAACTTTAAAACCCTAGGAACAATTTAAAATGCATTATTTCATGGTTTGGGGCAAGGAGGAAGAGGGAAAGAGAATAATCTGCAGTTTTGCATTTAGCTAACAATCAAAACAGAAGTCTGGGAACAAGAAAAGAGGCAATTCACATAGCCGGCATCTGAGGTATCAGTGTGAGACAAGGTACCGGCCAGTCCATTCCCACTGACCCAACTGCTCTAAACAAATGAAAAGTTTTTGGCTCTGCACAGCAAGACACAGCAGGACGAGGTGACCTTAAGCCTCAGAAGTGGAACAATGTTACATATGCAAGTTGAGGTGAAAAAGTACAAGGGCCCTAGTCAGAGCTCTCCCACTGTACTATCAAATCAGCCTGCCTAGAGCTGTTACCTGGGAAGGAGCAGGAAGTCTAGATTAGCACATGGAACTCAGCAAGGACCCTGAACAAATAATGCTACACTGATCCATAAGCAACCCATTCCAGATACCCTAGGCTCCAGTTCATTCAAGATCTCTTCTCTACCCTGCCGTGGCCTGTGGACTAAACATTCAATAGGCATTGTTGGTTTTGAACCAGTGATTTTAATCTCAAAAAACAATCGAGTAAGAAATGAACAAGGCAATCAGTGGTTAAACTGAAACTGTACACAAGGGCCAGTTTGGGAATACTGACACCAGGCATTTAGTTATTCTTCTTTCCATTTCTATTTTGCCCTCTGGTTCTAAAATATCAGGGCAGTTTTCCTTGATAATTTCTTAAAAGATGATGTCTAGGCTCTTTTTTTGATCATGGCTTTCAGATAGTCCAATAATTTTTAAATTCTCTCTCCTGGATCTATTTTCCAGGTCAGTTGTTTTTCCAGTGAGATATTTCACATTGTTTTCTAATTTTTCATTCTTTTGGATTTGTTTTACAGTTTCTTGATTTCTCATAAAGTCACTAGCTTCCAATTGCTCCATTCTTATTTTTAAGGAAGTATTTTCTTTAGTAAGCTTTTGAACTTCCTTTTCCATTTGTTCAATTTTGCTTTTTAGGGTATTCTTATTGGCTTTTTGGACCTCTTTTGTCATTAGGGTTAGGCTATTTTTTAAGGTGTTATTTTCTTCAGTATTTTTTTGGGTCTCCTTTAGCAAGCTGTTGACTTGTTTTTCATGATTTTCTTGCATCACTCTCAGTTTTTCCTCTACTTCTCTTACTTGCTTCTCAGAATCCCTTTTGAGCTCTTCCAAGGCCTGGGACTGATTCATATTTTTCTTGGAGACTTTGGATGTAGGAGCTTTGACTTCGTTGTCTTCTTCTGGTTGTACGTTTTGATATTCTTTGTCACCAAAGTAAGATAATATAGTCTGAGTCTTTTTGCGCTGCTTACTCATGATCCTGGCCAATTACTTGAGTTTTAACCTCTTTGTTAAGGTAAAAGTCTGCTTCCAATGTGGAGAATGTACTGTCCCAAGCTTTAGGGGTTTGTACAACTGTTTTCAGAGATACTTCTAGGGATCTGAAAATTTTCAGTTCTTCCAAGGTGGTATGATAAGGGACGAGGTGTTTCCTCTCCACCGCCACAACAAGCTCCACCACGCCAGCACTCCTCTTTGCCCCAGGACCACCCCTCAGAACTGTGACCTAGATCCAAGCACGGGCAAAGCAAGAGATTCCTGCCTCAGCACTGGCAAAGATCCCTGCAATCCTGCTCTGATCAGCCACTCGATTCCCCCTCAGTCTGTGGGCTGGAAGCTCAGGAAACAGCCGCGGCCCTGGGCCATGCTCCAGACTTGTGGCTGAGACCTAGCTCCTCTCTCACCGCAGTCACAGACTTTTGCCACTGACCTTCCAAGTTGTCTTTGGCATTCATGGGTTGAGAAGTCTGGAAACCACCACAGCTACCCGTGATTCAGTCCTCTGAAGCCTGCTCCAGGGTCGCTGCGGCCTGCGCTTCTCTCCCCGCCCGGCGCGATATACCTTTCCATCAACCATCCAGGTTGTCTTTGGCTGGAAATTTGTTTCGCTCTGTCTTTTTGTGGGTTCTGCTGCTTTAGAATTTGTTTAGAGCCATTTTTGTATAGGTATTTGGAGGGGTTTGGGGGGAGATCTCAAGCAAGTCACTGTTTTCCCTCCGCCATCTTGGCTTCGCCCCCCTCCATTTAGTTATTCTTAAGTCCACAACTGTGGACTGTCTACTCTGACTATCCATGAAAACTCACCCACAATACACAAACTAGTCTTGAAACAGGCGTTTCAAAACAGTGGTAGGCTCTGACATTGTCCGACATCAAGTCTGAAAAATGGCTACAGCTGGCATGTCTGGATCAGCACTTCTTAAACTGTGGGTCACCCCATATGGGGTCACGATCCACAGTTTAAGAAGTGCTGAAGGGGTCACAAGTGGGAAAAGTTTAAGAAGCCCTGGTCTAGGTGATTGAAGGAATGCAGTGCCTCTTAAAGATGGGGAGGAGGAGGAAGAGCCGAGGAATAGGATAGAGAGGTGCTCTTCTTATTTTGGGATGGCTGAACATGAGGTAATGGTGAGACACCCAAGTGAAGAGAGGCAAGTACAGGTGAGAAATTGGGACTGGTGATACAGATTTGGGGATCATCAGTAGAGAACTAATTCAACTAACAGGGATAAGAAAGTTCCCAAGACGGATCCCTGGCAGACATGTAATGATGTGGAGGATGAAGAGATGTGTCTGAAAAGGAAGAAACCTACCTTACTTGACATTGAGCTTCTAGTCTCTCTTCTTTGCAACCCGTCCTAAACAAATTGTCACAGTAGTCTTAGAGCATGTTTTTGAGAGTGTTGTTGCTCTGCTCATTGCCTCACAAATGAAGTACCCATCCATTTGTGAGGAGTCATTGATCTTTCCAGCCTTGGTACCCTTTGTGTCTCCAGGTGAAGACATTTTATATTTTTGTGTGTCGATGTTTTATCATCTCAATCAAATTTTACGTTTTCTGAGGGAGCTGTTGTTTACTTTGGAATTTCTTAGAGGAGGTAGCACACATTACCTTCTAGCATGTAGTATATGCTTAATAAGTATTGAATTCTTGAAGTGAACTGGGAAATTGAATCAATACAGAGGCAAACGAGAGTTAGAGGATCGTGTACTCAACCACATAATATGGTATAGAGTGTCCAAGGGAATGAAAACTGAAAATAGCCCTTAGGCAGAAAAGAAGATGTTAATTCACCGAGTGATGGGAGCGTTCTTCAGTGCTTCATTAGAACTGTGGAGGTAGCAGGCAGGGCACCCTGGAAAGAAGCCAAGTATGAGGCCTCGCTCTGCCACGTGCCCACACCATGACCTTCCTTGGAAAAGTCATTTTACTTGCCTGAATCTGTTCCACCAGCTCCTAAATGAGGAGAATAGACCTGGCACTAAGTTTTTCCTAGGGCTATGATGAGAGGAATGTGCTTTGTAACCTTAAAGCCAGAGATGGATGTGGACCTTCAGGCTTATTGTTAATAAATAAATGTGAGCACCAGCCAAAGCACTACCAGCAGCCTAGTGTTAGTCTTCTCCAAAAGCTGGAGTTAGCTCCTCTGCTAAGAGAAAAGGGCATCATGGAACTGAAGAAGGGGGGGAGGGAGGAGAAGGGCTGAGTGACTTGTCTGATGATGCTCCTGGAAGCTGATTAAGGACAAATATAAGAGCTGCTTAGTGACAAGTGCCAGGCTGAGACTGAACACAAGTTTGTAAGGGGCTTTGTTTCCTCTTCCTCCTGTGCCCTAGTTTGGGAGCAGCAGTAGAAAAAGTCAAAGACAGTCTACTTAGGGTTAGAAATTGGTTCAATGGAGTGCGAGGGGTATAGATTCTAGTATGTTAAGGAGGGGTGGGGTTCAGCTTTGAAATGATAGGATGGCATCTAGTTGAGTCAAGAGGGCAGATGGACTAGCTGAAATGATGTTAGTTAAGAGAATGAAAACTTTATGAAGGTTACATTGCATGGATAGGATAGAAAAACAGGAGAGCTGGTAGATAAGGTGGGTTCTGGCTAGTAGGGGAGTAATGAATTCAAGATCTGAGCCTTCCACAGAGGTGGATAAATGTCTGTAATGACAAGATTTAGGTTTCTATGAATGATATGGAATGAAAATGGCAATACTCTAAGTGAAGAAAAGTAAAGTGCTGTAAGATCTAAAAGGCTGAAGCATCATTAACGTACTACATGAATGTTATGCAGGAAGATGTTGGAGAATAGGATGGAGAAGTAGGTGAGCCAGGAGCAAAAGTCCTTTTCAAAGTCAGGAAGAGATCCTGTGGGGGGCAGGTAGCAGAACAGGGATAAGCCTGGGCTTCCAGTGATGAAACAGGCTGTTTGCTTAGTCACTGATATAGACGGCTTTGGAAACATAGAAGGAGGCCTACATCTATCTGCCTTTCATCTTTGTCTCGGGATGGGGAGGAGTGCCATCTTTTGAGTCAATTTTATTTTAGGAAAGGGAGAAAAAGAAGTGAGAGATAGGGTTAGAATAAAGGGAAATTTGCCCACAGTAGAGTGAATATCATGTTTACTCCTTTTAAAATTTTCAAATCAACAATTTTAAAAAGAGAAAGATTATTTATATATTGGCATCCAGACTTTTTATCATTCTGTAACATACCAGTAGTACAAGGCTGCTTTGTGTCAATCAAAAAGCATTTAAGTGCCAACTATATGTATGCCAGACACCGTGATCAGCTGCTGGGGATACAAAGATGAATATAGAGCTTAGATATTATTGGGGAAACAACCTGTGCACATGTAAGTATATTCAGAATATGTACAAAATGAATACATGGTTCCTTGGGGAGGAGGCATGCTAGTAATTGGGAAACATGGAAAGGGCCCCTTGTACATCTGGATGGATGCTTTTCTTCTGTCGTCTTTTTCACTGTCCTGGAACACAGGGAAAGAGCTTGCCCCTCTTGGACAGATGAAAGGGGATTTTTTTCTTTGATGCCTAAATTTGTTATTACTTAGAATTTTCAGTGAATCATAATGTAGGCATCACCAGTGGCATTCTGGCCTTTTAATGGTGTTAAAAACATGTCTTCTCCCTTATCTGGCCCTCCCCCCAGCCATGTTTTAACTATATGGGCTTCAAGGCAGATCAGGGTGGAAGCAGAATCTTCCTTCAGATAAGCCTTAGCTTATTGACATTCTCTCCATTTTGTAAGACTTTGAAAGGCACCTTTTCGGAAGCCACTGCTTCTGGGTGGTGGGTGATACTTTGTGTATGTTGAATGGCATTCACCAGAGAGAGCCGGCAGGTCACTGGGCAGTAAATTGTAGATAAACTTACTTTGTATTTCCTAAAGAGTTTGGACTTAACATGCTATTTTTTAATGTTGTATGCCTGTATGTATTGGTTTAATGAACTTAGTCTCATAGTTTCCTGGGGCTTGGGAGCATATTCCATATATGTTCATTCCATCACATTTGATTCATAATTTAGACCTTCAGTAAATACATTTGTGACATTGCTGTGCTGGCCTAAAAGCCTATTTGACTAAAAAAAACTAATCTGGCATGTTCTCATATAAGAATGGAATAAGTATCCAGATTATTTAATTTTTTTAACATGAAAAATGGTACAGTAAATATAACTTTTTTTTTTTTTTGATTTTTTATAGAGACTGCCTGGCATTTTGTACAGAACCAGTATGTGCAAGTTTAGCCAATGTTCTTGGGAACTGGGACAATCTGCCTTCCTCAGGGTCCCCTGACATTAAGGATTATAAACTTTATGATGTCGAAACAAAATACGGATTACTTCAGGTGTGTGCATATCTCTGCTGAATTTTTTTTTAATGCATAAACTAACTTTAAAAACTGTATTTTCAGCAAGAATAAGTTATGTGTATTTCCCTCTATATGTCAATATAGTCTTGTTTATAACTTTTATTTTGAAATGTTATCCTTACCTTAAGTTAAGCTTTCATGTTATAATATTTTATATTTGTATAGTGTTTTATACTTTACAAAATTCTTGCATACATTTCTGTGTATTTTTCATTAAACTGTTGAAGA
The DNA here is from genome assembly GCF_900497805.2 of Vombatus ursinus. NCBI lineage: Eukaryota > Metazoa > Chordata > Mammalia > Diprotodontia > Vombatidae > Vombatus > Vombatus ursinus. The sequence goes on along the minus strand of NW_020951112.1, from coordinate 3,482,938 downwards.
TTTGCCTGAGTTCTTGTGAGTAAGTAAAACAGACAATAGGGTCTTCATAAAAATTTTGTTATTTTTTTTAGCTCTTTAAAGTAATCCTTTAGTTAGTTTTTTGGTGTCATACTTAAGTCTGTAGGTTAGTTTAGGTAATAGTGTCATTTTTAGTATGTTGCCACAGCTTATCTTTGAGAGGTCTCTGTTAAGCAAAATGGTCTTGATGACTTTAATCACTCCAAAATCCAAGTGTCGTTGAAAATGGTGTTCATGTAATTCCTAGATCTTGACTAAGAAAAATTAAGCATCATAATCTGTGTATACCTGAGGTACTTAGAAATTATTTTTGTGTTGAAAAACATTTCAAATAATGTTTTAGAAATGTAATTTTTTGTTAGTTTTCTATTCCACAGTGAAAATATCAAGTTGAGAAAAGGAGAATTTGAGGTGGAGACAAGATAAAGCTTAAATTTCATTTTTAACATTAAACAAAACAGACCAACCATTTTAATCAGTTTTTCATCAATTTAACAGTAATATTAGGCATGAATATAAAAGTTGCTGAAGATACTATGGAATTAGTGTAAAATTAGTTTATGCTATATTGGATGTTTGAAAGATAAGTGTGTACAAGATTGTTAGATTCCATGTAGGATATCATAAAGCATTTAATTGATTTCAAATAGTGAAACTTTGGAGGAGATTGCCAAGTGCCCTTTAAAGCATTTTCTTTTTTCTTTGCTTACTAGCATTTACTGAAAGGAATTTAAAAATACTTGCTTTGTACTTTTTGCAAATAACTTTTTTCTTTTTCTCTTTATAAATGGAGTTTTAATTAGTGTTTAATCTCAAAAAAGTGACTAATACAGTTTTTCTTAATATTAGACATGGGGAACTAAAGAATTGTGATAAGTCATATCAAATTTTCTGTAAGTGGTCACTTTTTTTTTTTTTACTTATATAAGTTTGAGTATTATTAGCAAGAAATGAGCCTTTTTTCCATTTACAGGTTTCTGAAGGATTGTCATTTTTACATAGCAGCGTGAAAATGGTTCATGGAAACCTAACTCCAGAAAATATAATATTGAATAAAACAGGAGCCTGGAAAATAATGGGCTTTGATTTTTGTATACCATCAACAAATCCTTCTGAACAAGAGGTAATGGTATTTTCCCTGTGTAAAAAACAAAACAGTACCTTAGCTATTACATTTAAAATGGATTGTAGAAAACGGTTTTCTTCGAAATTTTTCAGAGGAGTAATACAAGTGTAAGTAGTACTGACAGTGCTGAAGTTGCAAAATCTGTTTTCAGAAAATAGCCCAGCTGTAATGAGAGTGGTCATTGACATCTCTGTAGTGCCTTAAAGTGGGCAAGGCACACTCCATAGCATCATCTCCTTTGAGCCTCACAACAGCCCTTTGTGGCAGGTTCTACTGGTACTACTGTCCCCATTTTAGAGATGAGGTCATTGAGACTAAGACAGATTAAGTGACTGGCCCTTGGTCATACAACTAGTATCAAAATAAGATACTTATTCAGCTTCAAGATTTCAGGTCTGTCTACTGACTGGCTACTTCTCAGTGTTATAAGTAAGTCTATTATTGATAGAGAAAAGTTATACAATTCAGTAGAAATGTTAACATTGGAAAACAAGTGTATAAACATGTGAACTTTACACTACATAATGTAACAGATTTTTGCTGTGAGTAGTAATTATTATAACTAATTTTACCTGTGTTGTGCTTAAATTTATATAATAATGAACTTTTAAAAATAAAACCTCCCCAAAGTTCAGTCTTCATTACATATATGGTGGAACATCTGCAAATCTTGTGTTTTCTACTCTGTGAAATTTAGAGCACTTGTCAGAAAATACTTATCCTAATTCTTACTATTAATAATAACATGTTAAAATTTGCTTTTGGGAGGTAAATTTCAATAGCCTCAAGAATGTTATTAAAACTCTTCTGTACTGTGGCCGTATTTTACTGATTACTTGGTTGGAGCTTACTTTTTTGGGGGGGGGAGGGGGAGGCAGCATGTCAGTTTGCATGGTTGATTGTGAGTTTGGGAGTAAATTGCTGTTTAAGCTTAATCAAATTTTAATTTAAAGTTCCTAATACATGTGCTTTTATCTCTCTTCTCTCCCCTCCCCCTTTTTAATAGCCTAAGTTTCCTTGCAAAGAGTGGGATCCAAATTTACCTTCATTATGCCTACCAAATCCTGAATATTTGGCTCCTGAATACATACTTTCTGTGAGCTGTGAGACAGCAAGTGATATGTACTCTTTAGGAGCTGTTATTTATGCTGTATTTAATAAAGGAAAACCTATCTTTGAAGTCAACAAGCAAGACATCTATAAGAGCTTCAGTAGGCAGTTGGATCAGGTACTTCATTTGCTGTGGCCCCCACATGTTTCAGTTTCTCAGTTATTTTGAAGACAAACTATCTAAAATGGAATAAGGTTATAGTATTGCATTTTAAAATTGCATATAAATCAGATTTAACTTAATTTTGTAGATGTAACGTGAGTAATGATATATGTTCATTTGTTGTGACAGTTTGAAATTTAGCTTTGTTTGCAAAGCTTCATTTAAAAAACATCTCTAAAATATGTAAGATGTTTATAAGAAGGTTAGTGGTTTTTCTTTTAGTAGCATGGATGAGTAGTATGATTTTAACTAGTATCTTAGTTAATTTAGTAGAATTAGACATTTTGGGTGTCATTTTTAAATATTTAAAAAGGTTATTTGAAAATAATATAATTTGATTCCCTTTTGCATAGTTTTTTTTTTAAATTCTGCATTATATTTAATCATTCTTTTGATTAGCTGAGTCGTCTAGGATCCAGTTCTCTTCAGAACATACCTGAGGAAGTTCGGGAACATGTGAAATTACTTTTAAATGTGACTCCTACTGTCAGGCCAGATGCAGATCAGATGACAAAGGTGAGTGTATTAAAGGGATCATCTCAGGTGGATGAAACCTTCATTTTCAATTATTTTGCCATATAGTATTTATTATCAACATTTTTATTTCTAGATCAGATTGTTATGTACCCGAGGAACATCTTATGCTCTTCATGCAGATTGAAACAGTAGAACTTTATAGAACTTTGCTCATAAAACTAATATTTCAAATGAATAGAATCTTAACAAGAATGATGAGTGAACCTTGAGAGTGTATCGCATCTTAACGTAGATAGTGTCATGGACTCAATGACTTGATCTCTCCTCTTCCTCCACCCCTTCTCTTTTTCTTTCTCCTTCTCTGTCTCCCTCTCTGCCTCTGTCTCCCTCTCTGCCTCTGTCTCTCTCTGTCTCTCTCTGTCTCTCTGTCTCTCTCCCTCTCTCTCTCTCACTCACTCACACATTGATTCACTGAAGTTTTCAATGGTAAATATCACAATTGGTCTTTGAAATATGTTAAAAGTGTTGAGAATTGAATAGTGAGTGAGGATGTAATACAAGCAACAGGACTATTGGGTATCTTTCATTTTAATTTTTCCAGCTCTGTTGTCATCCTCTCTGTGGCATTAGGGGAGTTATTTAGTCTCTCTGGGTCTTAATTACCTTAAATAAAGAAAGAATTCATTTCAGCACTAGGTTCTGATCGTCGTCAAAAATTCTGTGATCCCTTACATTTAGATTCCCTTCTTTGATGATGTCGGTGCAGTCACGCTACAATACTTTGATTCCTTATTCCAAAGAGATAATCTTCAGAAATCACAGTTTTTCAAAGGACTCCCGAAAGTTCTACCCAAACTACCCAAGGTTTGTTTTTGTTCAGTTTGTTATTGTGACCTAGATTTAAAAATCTTAAGCTGATAACTGATTTAACCCGGTGGTTGGCCCAAAGAAACGAGGACATCTACTTGTAAGCTTAGGCTTCTCGGGGACTGTCTCAGCTTCAGTCCCTAAAACCAATGGGGAGACTTGGTTTGGAAGGAAGGGAGGTCAGAGAAATACCTTGAAGGTGGAAATGAGCTTTGAACTGGTCAAACCAGGGAAAGGCTGCTTGCTGGGATGGAAAACTTAGAGGAATGGTCATGACCGTTCGGGTTTGTGTACACCAAACAGTAATTTTTAGTGAATGAATTCCTTGTGACATAAAAATTAATCTTCTTATTAGTCAGTAAACATGTCAATCAATCATTCATCAGCAATGCTGGGCATTTATTAAGGACCTACTAAGTGTTAGGCTCCTTGCCCTCAAGGAGCTAACCTTTTGCCTGGGGGGCACACTATGTACCCATATAAATGTGTATTAGGAAGAACAGGGGCTCTGGTATAGGAGGAGATGGAGTTTAATTTGGGCTGTGCTCTGTGAGAGTCTGAGTGACTTTGGACAAGTCACTTTTCTTGCCTGAGCCTCGTTTTCCTCGTTGGTAAAATTCGGAACTTGGACTAAATGATGTCCAAGGTTTCTTCTTGCTTGAAATCATACTATTCCTGTACTATTGGAGCCCTCAAGGTCATGTCATAGAGGACAGTTTTATGAATTGATTTATCCCTTAGCACACAGTGTTAGGCTGATGAGGGTCTCTGCCTTACCTAGCGAGACTGGTCCTCACATTGTAGGGTTTTTCTCTGTGGTGTTAGACCTTCAGGAGCTTGCACTCCATTGACATGGCTGTCAGGAATCCTTGGTTACTGCAGTAGGGTAGAAGTGCGTAAGATATTTCAAGTTTATTTAATTTTTTTATTTTGTATAGTAGATGTAGAAAGAATTTTCATATAGTTGTCTTACCCAGTTCTTGTGCTTTTTCCCTCTTGCAGCGTGTGATAGTACAAAGAATTTTGCCTTGCTTAACCTCAGAATTTGTAAACCCTGATATGGTACCTTTCGTTTTGCCCAATGTTCTACTGATTGCTGAGGAATGTACCAAAGAAGAATATGTCAAGTTAATTCTGCCGGAACTTGGCCCCGTCTTTAAGCAGCAAGAGCCTATTCAGGTGCGTGTGGAGCCTTTCTGGAGCCTTTCTGTGCATTGGAATCAGTTTTGGTAACTACTTTGTATGTAGTCTTGTCTGTGTGGTCAGCCAGCTTGGAACAAGGAACTAGTTCCTTCAGGCACAAAAGAAAATTGTGGGTTAAGATAGCAAGGTAGATTTATCAGGACTTTGGAGGCTTTTTAATTACTTTTAAACATAGATAGCATTATAGGGTATGACTGGGATTGTTCTAGTGATCTGCCTTCTGAAATGCAATCACATGCTTGAGTTGGTTTGTGTTTTTTTGTCTTTCATGCCTTCAGGCCAGCAACATGGTAAGTTTATTCTTTTTAAGACATTTCATGTGTTGGGTTTTTTAGAAGTTTTATATCTATCTTGGTAACCCTTTATAATTTTCATGTGGTTTACTTTTTTAAAACAGATTTTGTTAATTTTCCTACAAAAAATGGATTTATTGCTAACCAAAACACCTCCGGATGAAATAAAAAACAGTGTTCTACCAATGGTTTATAGAGCCTTAGAAGCCCCTTCCATTCAAATCCAGGTAAGATTGCTGACAGGGAACAATTTTAGAGGCTTGATTCTTAAAGCAAAAGAAACATGGGAAATAAATTTTGTTTTGAAAATTTGAACAAAAATTGTTGGAAACTTGTTTATTATTCTGCTTATTGCATTCAGAAGGCCATTTTGATTGCTACCTCTTTTTAGGGAATATTAGATTCATATCAGTTGGGCCAGGGTGGGATTTGCTGACCAGTTAGACTTCCAAATAGCATGACCCTCCTCTTGAGTTGGAATTGGAGCATTGGGCTCAGCAAATATTAATTGGTGGTGAATATTGCAACGAATATTTAGTATTTTTTCTGGGAGTTTCAAGGTTGTTTGGTCTGTTGAAAAGATCTTGAAACTAGCATTTCTGGTATTTCCCTACACAGTTACAATATAATAAGCAGATAATTTAACCACAGGGTCATCATTGTTTTGAAAGAGGCCCGCTTAACACTACAAAGACAAAACTGCCTGATAACTTAAACTATGCCAAAGGAACCTAGAAGAAAAAAGTGAGATCATTTTCCCCAAACTTCATCTACATGTAGAAAATCATGAGAAAGGGAGTAGAATCGTGGAGAAAGTCACGAGAAGTGACACATGTTAAAAATAAAGTTTGAGCCTAAATTTAGTGCTAAAAAAGAATGGGCCTGTTAAGTGAGTCTCACAGCTTTCAGGAATTGGAGAAGTTTCTCTTTTTCTGCACTGGTCAGACTACATCTGGGATATGGTGTTTTGTCCTGGTAGCTATTTAGGAAGGTGGGTGAGTAGCAAAGAATTCAGAGGAGCGCAGCCGAAGATGATGCAAGGCCTTGAGTTCGTGTCATCTGAGGATGGGTTCAAGGAGCTGGGGCTGTGTAGAGCCTGAAAAGAGGGGAGTCCAAGATGATGTGGAAATTATCTTCAGGTTTGGGAAAAGACCTCACATGGAAGAGGCATTTGCCTTTTTTTCCTCGACCCCAGAGAGCCTGGAGCCCTTTGCAAAGACGCAAATTTAGGCTAGATGTAAGGAAAAGTTAGAGGCCTACAGAGGGGGAGTGGCCTGCCTGGTGAGGGGGTCCTTGTCACTGGAGGTCGTCAGGCAGCTGGGAAAGGATACTCCTAGGCCACCCAGGTCCCTTCCTATTGTGAAAGGATTTAGAAAAGTAATCAGGCTTAGATGTGGATGTGGTTGTAGATCTGAAACTGTCTTGGGGACATTGTTTTCTCCTCTCTCAGGTAAGAATATAGATTCAGTAGGGTGAAAGCACAGAGTGGAGAAGGAGAACTCTAGAAGCTGGCCCACTCGGCCTACTTGGCATCCTTTCTTCCTCTTCTTTCTCCTTCATTTTCTTACCTTGCTAAGGAGACCAAAAACAATTAAACATGGGCTTTTGTGTTCCTGATTGCACTAAAAAAAGATACATCCTATTACCTTCAGGTATTTCCCATGGTATTCTATTTTATTGTTAAGTATAAAAATTAATTACCAAGAAGTTTTGATAAAGATTTGGCCTCTTTCTTCCCAGCATGAGGAATAATAAGCCTCCTTGTTGTTAAAAATCAACATTAAAGAATTGAGAGGTGTGAGAGCACCAAACTGAAATCGGTCTTGGATTCTGGCCATACTTGCTTCATCTCTTTTAGTTTCAGTTTTCTTCCCTGTGAAAGACGGGGTTAAGATTTGCCTTATTGGTGTGTTGTGAGGATTGGATGAGATAATGGATTTGTGAATCAGAAGCATGCTATGTTAATTATAAGACTGTGGCTATATTGATGTGCATTGAAGTGCTTTAAAATTTTTTTTATTAGAAGATTGATATAGGTCTTTGTCCTTTATAGGAACTTTGCCTGAACATCATTCCAACCTTTGCAAACCTCATAGACTATCCATCCATGAAAAATTCTTTAATACCAAGAATTAAAAATGCATGTTTACAAACATCTTCACTTGCTGTAAGTAAATGTTTCATTTTTGCTTATTTGCCTGATATTTCTTTCTTCTTATGTATGTGTTATTTTTCCCTGTACTGTCTCTTCTGGACAGTTTTTGTTGGAGCACTTTACTATGAGAGCCTGTTTTTTAAGTAGAAATCTTACATTGTTATGATTTTTAAAATAAATTTAAGATTTTTTTTTTAATATAGCTATTGTGGTCATGGCTCCTACAGGTCAGCGAAAGAATTGAACACAAAGCCTTTACCAAGATTTATAGGTCTCAGTCAGTCAGGAGAATCAAGCATTAGCAAAAGTTAGAAAATAGTATTTATAATTTTTAAAGTCACTATATGCATCTAAATCTATAGAAAATACTAGAAATCTGTATTTGTCATTTTACATATTAATGTAAATACTGTTAGTTAAGTACAGTTGCTCATAATAATAGCCAACATTTATGTTGTGTTTAATATGTGTCAGATACTATGCTAAGTACTTCATGGGTATTATCTCATTTGAGCCTCCTGGGAGGCAAGGGCTATTGTTACCCCCATTTTACAAATGAGAAAACTGAGGCAAACAGAGGTTAAATGACTTGTCTAGGGTCACTCAGCTAGGAAGTGTCTGAGACAGGATTTGAACTCAGGAATTCCCTATTTCAGGCCAGGTGCCCTCTATTCACTGTGCCACCTACCTATCTAAGACCCCTTTAATTTTGTATTAATTTTTTGGAAAAAGTTTTATAATCTTGTATTAATGTAGAATCAGATTTCAAACTTTAATCAAAGCATGTTTTACCTGGTTATTTTGTCTCAAAAGTAATAGTTTTACTTCATTAAACATTGACAGATTGTGTTTTGTTATTTAAAATTTAGTTTTCGTAAAAAATATTTAATTCTTGTCCACAAAGAGTATTAATTTACTAACAATTTGCCTTTTTAATAGGTTCGTGTAAATTCGTTAGTGTGCTTAGGAAAGATTTTGGAATACATGGATAAATGGTTTGTACTTGATGATATTCTACCCTTTCTACAACAAATTCCATCCAAAGAACCTGCGGTCCTCATGGGAATTTTAGGTAGCTGAAGTTTTTAAATTTTATTTTATGTTACTTCACCAAATTTATAGCTTACATAATCCTTACAGATCACATTTTTAAAGTGATTCCATAATTTTCACTTTTCTTTACTTTCTTTAGCTAATTTAATTGACTCATTCCTTGTGCGTATGCTCTTCAGTAACTTCAGCTTGACAGTATGCTTAGTTAACTCCATCATGCTCCATGATACTTTGTTTGAATTTCAACAGATGGTTGTTGATGCAACTTTAGAGTCCCATAGAACTAAATAAAGTTGTTTTACCTTATTGCTGTTATCTGCAAAGTAGTGCTGTTTATAGGGATGAGGAGCAACAGAATAGTAAGAGACTTGACCTGTCTTCATGGAGTTACTTTCTTGGGGAGCTGACATACTCAAAAAACAAATATAGTCTCATGTAAGATGTTTTATTATGAAAAGTGGGATTTTCTGAGCTGCCAAAGTACAGTAGAAAGGAGATGGGTGGTGACTGCAGTCATCAGGATGCAAGCTGGATCTGGAAGGGTGGTGAGGAAGAGAAGGGCATTGGAGATGGAGGGGAGGCTACTTGTGTGAGCTGATCATACCTCTAGAGGGGGGCAGACTGCAGAGACGTCTAGTCCAGCCCTTCATTTTACAGAAGAAGAAACAGGCCCAGAGAGGGCCTAGGGTCACACAGGTCGTCAGGGTCAGAGCTCAGGTTCCGATCCAGTTTCTCTCTAAATCTTCTGCACTTTCCACACTACCTCCTTTATGGGTATGGTTCACGTTTATGAGGGAGGGAAGAGGGTTGAAAGGTAAGAAGACTAACCTCCCTGGAAGAGTTGGGAGAGCCGGACTTGATGTAATCGACTTTGAAGAGCTATGTTCTCTTTTTAAAAGGCAAATGATTTAAGGAGTGATTTAAGTCAAGTCATGGATCCGTGCTTGTGAGTAGGACAAGAAGACATCAGAGCTGTAGTCATCCATGCGGGAAGTGTTAGGACCAAAATTCTGATAGTGAGAGACCACAGGAATGGGGCAGGGATGAATTCAGTAAAAGAAAAAATAACAGCAATAGATTCTATTACTATACTATACTGTAATGCTGTACTCTACTGTATAATACGATATATTGTATAATATATACTACACTACATATGTATATACTCTGCATATATATTATGTAGCAATACTGTATCCTCTATAATACTATGATAGGTACATAGGTACTTGGAAATTCTGGACTGGAACTTGGGTGAGAAAGAACTGCTGGCAGCTTTAAATTGGTAACTGAGTCTTCAGAGGGAGAACCAGTTCTCCAGGAAAAGAAGTATAGAGAGAGACCATGCAAAGACCAAGGATTTTACCTTGCTGCAGGTCCTCAGAAGGAGGAGGAGATCTAGCATAGAAGACGGAGGCGGTAGGAGGAGAAGGAGGATGGCTCAGGGGAGTATCTCCGGGAGGCTGTGAGCAGTCACCCTAGCTCGCCATGAGAAGTCACAGCTATTTATGAGCTGATTAAGAACCTCTAAGAGCCCTGCTGCTTTTAGCAAAACATTTTAGCAGAACATTTTAGCATTTGTCTAGTAAATTCCAGTAGCACCTGGAAAAGCCATTGTAATATGTCCCCTCTGCTGTGTGAGGGGGCTGCTGCTGCTGTTTGATATATCCAGATGCTACGCTGTGTGAAATTTTGTTTTAAACCATGTACGTAACTATAAGGATAGGGGGTAACTGTCTTTTATTGTCACATTTAGAATTGTGATGCGGAGAGTTCAGTCTCGCTTCCTGGTAAAGGCATTAATTAGCAAATAGCATCTAGGATTGAACTTCATCACCAATTCGAAATAATACACAGTGAACTGTTGGGAAGCTTCAGTCTAATTCAGGGTCCCCATTCCTACTTCAAAGCGCAGCTCTTGGTAGCTGTACTTTTTTGTGGAATTCCCATTTGTTGATTCATGACTCAAGAGTAGTTTTCTCTTGATCTTTTTATATTAGGTATTTACAAGTGTACTTTTACTCATAAGAAGTTGGGAATCACTAAGGAACAGCTTGCTGGAAAAGTGTTGCCTCATCTGATTCCTCTGAGCATTGAAAATAATCTTAATTTCAATCAGGTGAGTCTGGTGGTTAGGGATTTTTATTCATTTAGCAGTAAGTCTTTACTCTGTGAAGCCCCATGAGAGGCTCTCTGGATGTGGGAAATACAGAGGGAAGGAAATGGCCCAGAGGGGTGGGTGATGAAAAGATTCTGGGATTTCTAAGAAGAGAGGGATTCATTTGGCAGGGGAGCCAGGGAAGGCTTCCTGGAAGAAGTGGCATTTAAGAAGGAGAGTTAGGATGTTGACAGAGGGGGAAGGGCAGGAAAGTGAAATGTATTCAGAAAATGGGGAGTGATGCCATTGGTTTGTAGCATCAGGGATGCCTACAGAAGGTGATGGGAGCAGGCAGGGTGGGGGGCTTTACATGTCAGGCGGAGGAGTTTTGACTCGATTGGGCGGGTAATATGAAACTACCAGTGACCAACTTCGTGGGGAGGGCGGTCTGGGTAGTGTTCTAGCTCTAGTATTCCAGAATTCTGTGAGTCAGAATTTTTATTCTTCAGAAAAATTTATCCTGGGCATCATTTGCTTGGGGGTGATAGTTGAAACTGGAAGGGTGTGGTTGAAAGTCAGGGCCTGCCTTGAGCGAAGGCAGAAGCAGCAGAGAGTATGGTATTGCCAAAGACACGGGAGGGGTTCAACATTCAGCAGTTAGTGCTACAGGAAAGGAGAGAAGAGTGAAAACTAGGCCAGTGGACTTGGCTATGAGAAGGTGAACAGTAACTGCTGAGCTGTCAGTGTGGGGACAGTGCAACGGTGAACCTTGTGTTCTAGGGATCCAGGGATAGAATTATTGAGTTAGAAGGGACCTCAGGCCCACCTAGCCCAGCGCATGACCCCCATGCCAGGCTGAGCTCTGCTCAGTCCCAGTGCATTCGTGGCAGCAGTGGGCAGGCTAGATCAGAAACAGGGAGGCCACTTGTAACGGGGTGATGGCCCAGCCTCTGCCCTCACAAAAGGCTCACAGCCAAGGTCTTGGCTCTGTGCTCTTGGTCACTAATTGATTTTGTGACTTTCCTTTCTGGTCTGGCCTAGAAAGTAAAGGGTTTGAAGTAGAAAGTCATTTCCACTTTGTGCTGTGATTCTGTGAAATCTCTCTGAAATCTTCAGAGAGCAGGCTTTGAAGGTGTCTTCAACTCAGCAGATGTTGTATTAAGGAATTACTACATGTAAGAAGCAGTTCCGCCTGCTGGGGAGACAGATGTAGATGCACTGGGTGAAGGGGCTGGCCTCGGTGTCCAGAAGACCTGAGTGCGAGTACCAGTGCTGCTCTCAGCCTCAGCTTTTCATCTGTAAAATGGGGATTACAACAGAACCCGCTTCCCCAGGTGGTTGTCAGGATCAGGTGAAAGAAGCATGTGTATGGTGCTTTGCAGGCCTCAAAACACTAGGTGGAGGCCAGTGCCTTCCCCTGATTCTGTCTGGTTTGTCTGTGTCCGCCTCAAAGTGGCTCTCCACATGTTGTCTCCATCGATAAGCTCAGCTCTTTGAGAGAGGAATGGAGCTTAGCCATCCATCCCCACAGGACTATTCCGTTCCTGATTAGGCCTTGCTTTTGTAGAAATGGAGGGCAAGATGTATGAAAGCTCTAAGGCTATGCCCGGTCAGGAGAAAGCACAAACAGAAACCTGAACCCTGGGAAACAAAACAGCAGAATTTGCAGTCTGAGCGGTCCTCGTTTACATTGAAGGAGATAGGAACAGCCATCAGTTCAAGTCTTGTCTCCATATGTTTCCCACGTGTGCCAGGAGAGAGCACATGGCCTTGTGCCTGAGGACTAGGAGCCATGGTGCAGCTACAAGTAATGGGGGAGACTCTGAGGAGGAAGAGGCAGCGTTCCCCGCCCCCCCATCCTTACCCCAAAGATTCAGCTCCTGATCCCTGCAAGGACAGAGGCAGCAGCTGCAGTGATTGTTCTAAAAACCCTCAGGGAACCCATGACTTACTTTTCCTTCAGCTTCTCAGCTCTGTGTGATTTTAATCAGGTTTCCTGGAATTTCAGGCTCTTGTGTCTGAATAGAATATGTCAATTTTTAAAAATGGAGGTTTCCAAATTTCTTTGAATTAAGGCGGGTGTTTTCCTAAAAATCTATAAGCCATACACTGAGTGTCTGTAAAAATAGCCACCTTTTAGACAGTTTGGGACATAAAACTCCAAATTGAGATTGCATCCAGAAATGTAGGAGATGGGAGATTTAGAACTGGAAGGGAGCCTGAAAAAGTCATGAAGTCCAGGTTCCTCATTTTACAGATGATCAAATTAAAGTCCCTTGGCCAAACTCCCTGACATAGTTAAGTGGCAAAGTGAGAATTTAAGGCCTGATGCAGTTTTAAAAGGCTTGCTTTACTGAGCATGCTTAGCAAAGGTACTGTCCCATTCTTCAGTGCCAGTGTTAGAAAAAATGTGCTATAATAACCATAAGGAATATTTTGATAACTGATTGCTTTATTTTACCAGTTTTCAAAATTGTAATCTTGTCTAATTTTTAATTTTAGTTCAATTCTTTTATTTCGGTCATCAAAGAAATGCTTCATAGATTGGAAGTGGAACATAAAACCAAACTGGAGCAACTCCACATAATGCAAGAGCAGCAGAAGTGAGTCGCTTTCTCCTGGGATTCAGGCGTTCTGGGTGTGAGAATAGCCAGTCCTCACCTTTATCGGCTTCCATGAGTTACCTGGAAAACACTTGGGTTTTAATTTGATCAGAAGCCAAGCATTCTGTTCTTCCTTTTTATTTAGATCAGCTTTCAGATTAGGTTAAAGGAGAACATTGTTTAAAGATGAATGCATTGATTTAGTAGGAAGAGTGTCTTTTTTTGTGTAGTTCATCCCTCAGAACTTCTCCTATCAACATTGCTCCTAATAAGGCCACTAGGGATGTAAACTTCACAACCTTCCAAAAATTTAGATTCTTTGTTCTGTTCTTGGATTAACTGAAATATTTATGAAATAACTCCATCCTCTAAAGCAGTGGTGTCTGACTCAAATAGAAATGCATTTCTGCAGGCCACACACTGACTTGGGTTGTATTCTGTTTTTATTTATTTTATTAAATATTTTCCAGTTAGATTTTGATTTGGTTTGGGTGGCACTCGGCAGTGTTGTGGGCCACATATTTGACATCTCTGCTCTAAGGACTTCTTCAGTCCTCCCATGGGGAGAGATCCTCATTCCCTAGACATGCCCTCCCTGGGGAAGGACGTGATAGGTGGAGTTCATGACCCACCAGCAGCTCTTCATCCATCTCCTACCCATGTAAATTGGAGCAGAGTAAAGCTAGTAAAGGGAAGAGGTTCCTTCAAGTGGCAGGGACCTCCCTGGCTCCGTTTAGAGCATGAAAGTAAACGTGTTTGGTGTGTGATGTGTTGAGCAAAGCCTTTTTTGTTAGAACAGTCCTGTGGCCAGTACAACATCTGAAATGTTCTTCATCCATTGAATGTCATTGAAATTGTCAGTTAAAAGACAGAATTCATTAAAGCAAGAGGGAAACACTTTAAATAAAATTTGCATGTTTGTTGCATGAAGATAAAGTGAAATGCCTAACTTTATTTCAGGGGAAAATAAACCTAACTTTCTCTAGTACATCCCTTTCTGCCCATTCTGCAAGGGCTTGCTTGAACCTACTCATCTTCATGAATTTTTCATGATTACCTCAGCCTCATTGGCTTGCTCTGCCCTTTGATTGCATTTGCTGTCTGTACTACACATTTGGATATTTACATTCTCCCCCGGTGAACTCTTGGAGGTCACCTTTTACTTGTTTTATTATCTTCTCTCTCATCGCCCCTCCACCCGACCTTACTTTAGTCTAGCTCTGGACCTCCATCAGGCCCATCAGATGAAGCAGAATGGCAGATGAGGCATCCACAGTCCCAGGAAAGTCCTAGTGTGTGTCAGGTTTGTTCAGGTAGCATGGGTGTGAGGAGCCTGGGAGTGTGACTGCTCTCTGTCACTGAGCGTTTGTTCAGCACCTTCTGTGGGTCCTTCTCTGTGCTAGGAACTGGGGATACACACCTTCCTTTTTTGCTCTCTCACTTGGCAATAATTGCGCTTGATCTTGCAGATCTTTGGATATCACCAGTCAAATGAATGCATCTGAAGAGACAAAAATTCCTAATGCTGGTAGTCAGGTAAGAAAGTTTTGAGATTTCTTTAATTTTTTTTTTTTTTTACAGAACTCTTGAAAATAGGATTCTACACTGGCAGGCTTTTTTCAAGAATAATGACATCATTGGATTTTTTTTTTTTTTTGGCAAGGCAGTCAGGTTTAAGTGACTTGCCCAGGGTCACACAGCTAGTAAGTATCAAGAATCTGAAGCCAGATTTGACCTCAGGTTCTCCTGACTCCAAGCCAGTGCTCTATCCATTGCGCTACCTAGTTGCCCCTGGATTTCTTTTTTGTTTGTTTGTTTCTGTTTAACCAGTTAACTTTCTAATTTCAACAGATTGACAAAGTCTTTAACAATATTGGAGCAGACCTTCTGACTGGTGGTGGATCAGAAAATAAAGAGAATGGGATACAGAATACACAGAAGAAAGTAAGCTTTTTGTTTTTTTTAAATTGTTTTCTTATAGTACCATTTTTTTTCTTGTAGGGCTGTTTGAATATGAAATTTTTATCAGGAAAACACTTCTCAACTTTTAACGCTTTCCATGAATCATTAAGTACATGAGTTTTGTTGAACCTAAATGTGTGGATAGAATGAAACTGCATATTCAGTGTATTGTAAAATAAACAACTGCTAAAGTGTATCTCTGAGACTCTCAGATTCAGTGATTAAACAGTAGTAATTGATGTTGATCTTTTTCCCTCACTTAAAGATTTTCTTCAGGTTTTCTTCAAATTTTTTTTTTATTTTATACCATTAGTATTTAATTTCCTTCAGAAAAAATGTTAAGCTTTACTATCACAACTAACCAGTGGACATATACTATAGATTTGGCTTACAGTATTGTCCATCTGGAGCATGGAGGGACTTTAGGGGCAATTGATTGCAGCCCTCTCGTTTTACAGATGAGGAAAGCAATGTGCCTCCTTTTACAAGAGTTATCCTTGTTCCCTGTTGCAGTATCCAGTGATATACTTTTGTATATTTTGGGAAAGCTTGGCTAACAACTGCATTTTTATGTTTTTAAAATAGCATTTAATTTTTATCATATTATGAAACTAACTTTATGCAGCTTTGGGTATTAATTGCAAACTTGTATATATTTACCTGTGGAATGCCAAACCGTTTGCTCATTTGTTATTTATGTTGGTAGGTCAAACCATTTGCAAATGATGCATTAGTCAGTTAAAAAGATAATGAGTTGGCACATACACAAAAATTGACCATGTACTAGGGCATAAAAACCTCACAATCCAATGCAGAAAGGCAGAAATATTAAATGTATCCTTTTCAGATCATGATGCAATAAAAATTATATGTAATAAAGGGCCATGGAAGGATAGACTAAAAAATAATTGGAAACTAAATAATCTAATCCTAAAAAATGATTGGATCAAACAACACATCATAGAAACAATCAGTAATTTCATTCAAGAGAATGACAATAATGAGACAACATACCAAAACTTATGGGATGCAGCAAAAGCAGTTCTTAGGGGAAATTTTATATTTCTAAATGCTTACATAAATAAAATAGAAAAAGAACAGATCAAAGAATTGGGCATACAACTAAAAAAAACTAGAAAAAGAACAAATTAAAAATCCTCAATTAAACACCAAATTAGAAATATTGAAAACCAAGGGAAAAATTAAGAAAATTGAAATTAAGAAAACTATTGAATAAATAAAACTAAGAGCTGGTTTTATGAAAAAACCAATAAAATAGATACACCTTTGGTTAATCTAATTTAAAAAAAGAAAGAAGAAAACCAGATTACTAGTACAAGAATGAAAAGGGTGAAGCTACCACCAAGGAAGAGGAAATTAAAACAACAATTAGGAATTATTTTGCCCAACTATATGCCAACAAATTTGACAATCTTAGTGAAATGGATACATGTTTACAAAAATATAAATTGCCCAGATTAACAGAAGAGGAATAAAATTCTTAAATAACTCCATCGCAGAAAAAGAAATTGAACAAGCCATTGATGAGCTGCCTAGGAAAAAATCTCCAGGGCCAGATGGATTTACATGCGAATTCTATCAAACATTTAAAGAACAATTAATTCCAATACTATATAGACTATTTGGGAAAATAGGTGAAGAAGGAGTCTTACCAAATTCTTTTTATGATACAAATATGGTGCTTATACCTAAACCAGAAAGAGTCAAAATAGAGAAAGAAAATTATAGACGAATTTCTCTAATGAATATAGATGTAAGAATTCTAAACAAAATATTAGCAAATAGATTACAGCAACTTATCACAAAAATAATACACTATGACCAGGATTTATACCAGGAATGCAGGGTTAGTTCAATATAAGGAAAACTATCAGCATAATCCGTCATATCAACACCAAAACTAACAGAAACCACATGATCATCTCAATAGATGCAGAAAAACCATTTGACAAAACACAACACCCATTCGTATTAAAAACGCTAGAGAGCATAGGTGTAAGTGGACTCTTCCTTAAAATAATAAATAGCATCTATCTAAAACCTTCAGCAAGCATAATATGTAACAGGGACAAGCTAGAAGCATTTCCAATAAGATCGGGGGTGAAACAAGGATGTCCATTATCACTGCTGTTATTCAACATCGTACTGGAAACGTTAGCTTTAGCGATAAGAGAAGAAAAAGACGTTGAAGGTATTAGAATAGGCAAAGATCACTCTTTGCAGATGACATGATGTTATACTTAGAGAATCCCAGAGAATCAAGCAAAAAACTACTTGAAATAATCAACAACTTTAGCAGAGTTGTAGGCTATAAAATAAACCCACATAAATCATTGGCATTTCTATATATTACCAACAAAGCCCAACAGCAAGAGATAGAAAGAGAAATTCCGTTTAAACTTACTGTACACATTATAAAATATTTAGGAGTCTACCTCCTGAAACAAACCCAGGAGCTCTATGAACACAATTACAAAACACTTTTCATGCAAATAAAGTCAGATCTAAATAATTGGAAAAACATCAGTTGCTCATGGGTAGGCCGAGCTAATATAATAAAAATGACAATTCTACCTAAGCTAATTTACTTATTCAGTGCCATACCAATCAAACTACCAAAAAATTATTTTATAGAATTAGAAAAAATAATAATAAGATTCATTTGGAAGAACAAAAGGGCCAGAATATCAAGAGAACTAATGAAAAGAAATGCAGGGCGTGACCTACCCATTCCAGATCATAAATTGTATTATAAAGCAGCAATCATCAAAACTGCTTGGTACTGGCTAAGAAATAGAGTGGTGGATCAATGGAAAAGGTTAAATGTGCAAGACACAGTAGTCAGTGACTATAGTAATCTATTTTTTGATAAACCCAAAGACCCCAGCTTCTGGGATAAGAACCCACTCTTTGAAAAAAACTGCTGGAAAAACTGGAGAAGAGTATGGCAGAAACTAGGCATAGACCAAAATCTCACACCATATACCAAAATAAAGTCAAAATGGGTTCATGATTTAGATATAAAGGCTGATACTATAAGCAAACTGGGAGAGCAAGGAATAGTTTACCTGTCATATCTATGGAGAACAGAAGAATTCATGACCAAACAGGAGATAGAGAACATTATGAAAAGCAAAATAGATAATTTTGATTACATTAAACTGAAAAGTTTTTGCACAAACAAAGCCAATGCAACCAAGATTAGAAGGAAGGTAGAAAATTGGGAAAGAATTTTTACAACCAGTGTCTCTGATAAGGGCCTCATTTCTAAAATATAGAGAATTAAGTCAAATTTATAAGAATACAAGCCATTCTCCAATTGATAAATGGTCAAAGGATATGAGCAGACAGTTCTCAGATGAAGAAATTAAAGCCATCTATAATCATATGAAAAAATGCCCTAAATCACTATTGATTTAGAGAAATGCAAATTAAAACAACTCTGAGGTACCACATCACACCTATCAGAATGGCCAACATGACAAAACAGGAAAATAATAAATGTTGGCGAAGATGTGGGAAAATTGGAACACTAATGCGTTGTTGGTGGAGTTGTGAAATGATCCAACCATTTTGGAGAGCAATTTGGAACTATGCCCAAAGGGCTATAAAGATGTGCGTACCCTTTGACCCAGCAATGGTACTTTTAGGGCTATATCCCAAAGAAATCACACAAACAGGAAAAGGACCTACATGTACAATAATATTCATAGCAACTCTTTTTGTTATGGCAAAGAATTGGAAATTGAGAGGATGCCCATCAATTGGGGAATGGCTGAGCAAGTTATGGTATATGAATGTGATGGGAATACTTTTGTGCTGTAAGAAATGATGAACAGGCTGACTTCAGAAAAACCTGGAAAGAGTTGTATGGTCTGATGCTGAGTGAAGTGAGCAGAACCAAGAGAACTTTGTGCACAATAACAGCCACATTGTGTGATGACTAATATTGATAAACTTAACCCTTCCTGGCAATACAAGGATCTAAGACATCTCCAGAGGCCTTGTGATGGTAAATGCTATCCCCATCCAGAGAAAGAACTATGGAAGTTGAATTGCTGTTTTTTTTTCCCTCTTCTGTTGAATTTTGTTTCTTTTTCTGATGGTTCCTCCTATTGGTTTTAATTTTTACTTACAACATCACTAATATGAAAATATGTTTAATATGAATGTATATGTATAGCCTATATCAGATTGTGCGCCAACTTGGGGAGGGTGATGGGGAGGAATGGAGAGAAAAATTTTAAACTCAAAAGCATATGGAAGTGATTATTGATAAATCAAAATAAATTTAAAAAAAAAGATGATGAGTGTATTATCCAAAAAAGATTCTTTTAAAGAGTCTTATAAAATGTGCTAGGGGATTTATTGACTCTCCACTTGGGGAAGGGAGAGATAAGATGTCTTTTATCTGTTATCTGATTAGAATGTGTATTCCCAAATTGGAATCCTTTCTCAATATTGTAGATAATTGTCATCCACCAGACTTAAGAACACATTTGCATAACAAGTTGTTCTGTTCTTTTGGTTTCCTCTTAAACACTTTTCCTGCAAGTTTACTTCTCTTTTACAAGTTCAATGACATCAAAGTTCCTGAGGTGAACTTTCATCTTATTTCCTCTGATTCCAACCCTAGACTATAAAATGCTATTTGTCTCATTTGTTAATTAAAGAAGCTTAGAGTAGAATCCTGGACTCAACTGCTTATTCTCAGAACAGTTTTAATTCATTCCTATTTATTGAGTATCTGCTGTGTAAGATACCATATAGAATCCAGGGCTGGACAGGATAGGAGCCCTTCCTTTAAGATGCTGAAGCACTAGCAGGAGAAATAAGATATGCACAATTATCTCGTTTGGGTCCAGATTACCTAATTAGATACTGATTTGTTGGGGGTTGTTCTGCCCTTCTGAGATTTGGGGGAAGTAAAGTAAATTAGAGTTAAGCAAGGCCTTAATGGAATGGACCTCAAAGTCAATGTACCTTCCGTCCTGTAGACCAGAAGAAGATGACTCCAATGTCCAGCTTTTCATAAGTAGCAGTTCCAAGTATGTTCAGAAAGTCCTCTACAGTTTAAGCCTTTTAACAAGAAATGTGCCTCTCTTAACCAGGACAAACTTAAGTCTTGTTCAGATTGTTACTTGTGTGAAATTATTGTCAAATTACAGTGTGAGTATACCATTTTCCAAACGTTCAATAGCAGTTTACGTTTTTTATGGAGCTTTGAGGCTTAGCAGATACTTTCCCCATATCTACCCTGTGAGCTGTGTTGGGCCAGCAGAAGAAGCCGTGCCTCCAAGAGCTGGGTGAGCTTCCCATGTTCCCATGCTGCTCAGTCCTGGGCCCGACTAGAGGCTGAGCCATGTCTCAGAGATTTCTTCTGTGCTGTATTTGGTGAAGGCACTTTAATAAAAACTAGCCTGTGAAAATTCAGGATTAACTGGAAGATCTTTGCCTTAAAAAAAGGAAATCTAACATTGCCACATGAACTGTCTTTTTTCACTTTGAAGGCATCACTGACACTTGAAGAGAAGCAGAAGCTAGCAAAGGAACAGGAACAGGCCCAGAAGTTGAAAAGTCAGCAGCCGCTGAAGCCGCAGGCCCACACCCCTGTGGTGCCCATCAAGCAGGTCAGAGTTTATTTTCTTTGGTATCATTTTTTTTGCCCCCTTTAAAGACAGTAGTCATATAAAGTTAGTTATGCTCAGGAGATACATTTATAAAGACTTCCTTAAATTGTCCATTCTCAAAGGGTTGTGATTAGGGTGGGGGGAAGGTTGTCACTGAAAGGTAAGTGACAAATGCCAGGCCTTCCCCCACTCTAAGGTCTGGCAGGCACCTGCCACACCTAATTTTCTGTACAGCAGGCAAAATGGGCTGACTCTTTCTGTTGATGTTTTTTGAGTAGAGCTGTGTTGTGTTGTGTTTTGTTTTTTAAATACTCAGATTTCAGAACAGTAAAGGTACCAGGATCAGACACATACAGTTCAAAGAACTGGTCTTTTGGTTCCGCACAAACTCAGTTGGTGGCAAGAATAATTTGAATTTTTGCTTGTCATGACATTTTTATTTCAGAAGGCTTCTTTGTTAATGTTAAGTGAAGAAAAAAAAAATTCTCCCTCCTAAAAGATGGAGAAATCAACATAAAATTATGTATTGTGAACAAAACATTTTAGTTAAGTTCAATGCTTCTTGAGCTGAATTTTTCCTGTCATATGTTGGCATGCTTGATTTAAGAGTGTAGCCTTGATGCAAATAGCCCTAATCACGCTGCTGTTTTATTTATTTTGCAGACTAAGGACTTGACAGAAACTTTGATGGATAACATGTCTTCTCTGACCAGCCTTTCTGTTAGCACTCCCCAAATCTCGGCTTCCACTAGCTTCTCTCCAGGTCCGTCCATGGGGATGGGCATGGGTTTTTCCACACCGGTTGATAATACAAAGAGAAGTTTGACAAATGGCCTAAATGCCAATATGGGCTTTCAGACGCCAGCATTCAGCCTGCCAGCCGGTGCAAACCAGCATCTCTTCAGCAGCCCAGTGACACCGGCAGTGGCCCAGATGACTCTGGGGACGCCTTCTAGTTTACCGAACCTGCACTCTCGGAGGGCTTCAGCTGGAATGTCACAGCAGACCCCACACAGACCCACTGATATGTCTGCTCTGGACAGTCTGTTTGGGCCTCAGAAACCCAAAGTTAGCATGAACCAGTTATCTCAACAGAAACCAAACCAGTGGCTTAATCAGTTTGTACCTCCTCAAGGGTCCCCAGGGCCGGGCAGTTCAGTAATGGCAACCCAGCTGAACATGGTAGGACAGCCTGCCTTTGGTTTGCAGGGCAATCCTTTCTTTAACCCACAGAACTTTGCACAGCCAGCCAATATGACTAGTAGCAGCTCAGCTAGCAATGATTTAAAAGATCTATTTGGGTAAGGCATCTCGTGTTCATTTTGAAGAATTGATTACATTTTAATCATGGGTGAGCTGATTTCCATCTTGGTTTGTTTGATTGAATATCTGGCTTGGAGGAACTTTCCCTACAGGAAGGAATATGAGTGATTTGGTGGAGGAAAGCAAGGGTGTCCGCGTCAGCTTTGTAGCGATGTAGAATCCTGTCGTTTGTACACATTGAATGCAGTTTGATTTGTTCCCCTCGCCTTCTCCCACATCCTCTCCTCCCCCCCTTCTAGTGATCTGAAGGCATGGCCCTAACCAGGCTCGTTCAGAGCTGAAAACGTGGGTGTCGGTGGCTCATCTCTCCCTGCGTAACTTGGTGCAACAAATCAGTGACAAAGAGGAGTCGATGGCATCAGCAGGTTTTGTCTGCCCGGTGCCACCAGAGTCCACGTGCCACAGCTGTTCAGTTTTAATTTTAATTTGTTTTATACCCAGTTGCTTGAATTGATTCCTGAATTGGTGTTTCTCTAAGTAAAGCAAACTGTAAGCATATAGAAAGGGTAAGGTTGTTTGCCTTGAGCAATCCTTATGCATTTTGTTGTTTTCTAGACAGTTCTCAGCAAATATTGCAGAATTTCACTCATCTTGCTTCTCATTGGTTCAAACTGTAAAAGCCTCGTAAACCGTCATCAGTGCAAGTGAAATCCTTGTAAAACCTGGTGGAGCATGGTCCGCCTCACGGCATAGTGGGTTTTGTTCCTGGGTTCCCTGGGGAGTGCTTGGGATCATTTGGCTCTTTCTGCCTGTGCCCATCTAAGTGGAGGAGCCCGGCTGGATGGGTGCAGTCACTTGGCACTGCTCTGTGGTAGGGCATTGCCCTGTCTCTTCTTGCCTTCTTGTGTTTGAACCGAAACTTGTGAGGTGCGTTTTCCAAGGCAGATCTGTAAGAATCCAAGTGTATTTGGTGAATAAACTTTTAAAGTTGGTGATGCTGTATTGCTCCAAATGTAATAAACTTTACTTCTCCAAAAATGAGCAGTCGTATCTTGTGCTTGCCAACAGTGATGCTCAGCTTGCCCATGATACAGTCTGACCTCTTCTCCGTTAATGCCACTGAATGTTAATTCTTCCTTTCCTAAGAATTTCAGGAACCTTTATTCTAACATATTGATGTTCAGAGTTGACCATTTGGTGGAAGGAAAGAATTCATTCTTTAACATTTTTACAGAAAACCTACATGCTTTATTTTTTATAGCCTTTCACTGATGATATTGTTCTTTCATTTGCTGCTTTAAAAAACCACAGGGCCTTATGCTGTGAATGTGATTTGTATTTTGTTAAATTATATTTCCACATTTAATGCGGTGATAAATTTAAACACATCTTTCAAAGAACTGTGTATGTGTGTTATGGTTGCTGCCTTCATATTTTTGTTTTGAATTATCTGGGACCAGCAGTGGTTTTAAATAAACCATGTGAAGATTTGTGTGCTATTGATACTCTTGGTAGGTGTCCTGGGTTACACTGAATTTGATTATAAAATGTGATGGGATGATAACAAAACATTCTTGCTGCCAACATGTGATATGAGGGGACTTTTTAAAAAAATAAATCAACTTTCACATATGATTTCTGCATGAGCTGTACATTATTATATCTGATCTTAGCAGTGACTTACATGAAGAACACCTTGTGATCATTTATTTCAGAAAGGAATGGCATTAAGAAGAAAGAGTCATTTTGCATAGAAAAGTGTGTTTGTGATATGATTGCATTCTTTGTGAGGGTGTTTTTATTACTATTGGGGGTTTGAATCATGCTTGGAAAATTCATACGTGGAATGAATATTTGGGGTATATTTTCTTTGTGATACTGACAGCAGTCACTGTTTTGGGAAGGTCATTTTCTCTTTAATGTAGAGGTATCTTCTCCTAATTAACAGGAATGCCAGAGAGTTGGTCATAGGCAGTTTGGAGGGGTAGAGAACTGGGGGTGGTCACAAGCAATTCACGAATATCATCTGCTGAGACTTGGAGAGGATTGTGATCATTTCTGGTGGAGGGTTAGTACCCGAGCTGATGATTTTAAGGGCTCTTTTGCAATATTGAGTTCCTGATGATTTGGTTTTCATTGAAAATTAATTCTTCAAACTTTTAGAAATACAGTTGAGATGTATTGCATCACTTTTTAAAAAGAAATTCTCCCATTCATTTTGTACACACCGAATTTCGTATCAGTATATTAGTTGCTTTTACTGCCACTCCTACTGTTTTGGGTAGAAAACTATTATGATAAGTTTTAAGAGGGGCTGGGAACTATGTGAATAGGTACTTTTTTACAAAAAATTACATGGTCTACAAGATTATTTTTGTCTTCTTGAATTGGAACCCTAACACTTAGAATAGACATTCAAAATTCGAGAAGATTTTGTAATTTTATAAACAATTGTGCCTTTCTCTTTTTTCTACCAAGTTCTTTCTTTTCTCCTGTGGAAAAAAAGTGGAGTGTACGCATCATTCTAAAAGGAGATACACATAGACTTTATTTTCCTTTTCCCTAAATGAGTTTCCTTTCTGGAGCTTAAGTGAATGAAACTTACTGGTAAATGGAAATAAAAATTCTTGTGATGTCTACCTCACAGCATTGTTGGAAGTCTAAAATGTGATACAGTATGTAAAACACTTTGCCTGTGAGCATGTGAATTGGAATAGTTTTCAAGTTTAAAGTTGTGGTTTTGGTTTTTGTTATATTTCTTACAGTAGACTTAATTATCAGAAGCAAATTCATAAGATGTTAAAATCAGAATTTTCTAGGTGAAAAGGACCACCTGAGAGACCATTTAGTCTGCTTTTTCTTTTTTTAATTAAACATTCTTTTTCATCTTCCTCCTATTTCCTCACTGCCCAGGAAAAATATAATGGAAAAACAAAACTCTTGTAATAAATATGTATAACACACTGCCACATTGGCTATGTCCATGGCATGTATCTCTTTCTACATATTTTGTCCATCACATATTTGCCACGAGGTAGGTACATGATTGCTCATTGCACTGATTAAAGTTCTTAAGTCTTTTGAAGTTGCTTATTTTTACCTTGTTATGGTTTATATTGTGATTGAGTGTGGCTCAGTTCACACTGCATCAGTTCATGAAAGTCTTCCCAGGTTTCTCTGAAACTGACCCCTTGATGATTTCTTAAGGCACAGTGATGATGGTGATGATAACAGTCATTATGTAGCACCTGCTGTGTGTCAGAAATTTGTCATTACATTAATATACTGCAATTTGTTCAGCTGATAGGCATCTTCCCCCCAACCCCACTTAGTTTTCAGTTTTTTGCTGTACAGAGGAGGAGGCTGGAATCCAAGAAGAGAAATGGACTTTACCAAGAATGTTTTGTGAGTTAATTGATGAGCCGGACCTACAGCTCAGGTCTCCAGGAGTACAGCCATTTGTTTGCACTAACACATGCTGCTTCCCTTATTGTATGGACATTTATGTATTGAGGTGCACGTTACCTCCAAGAAGCTATTCTAATCTTATCTGATCCTTTCTCCCACTTAGAGCAATGCTATTTTTACATACCAGCTTATGGGCTATTTCTTTCTTGTCTTTTATCAACCAGAAAAGCATTTCTTGTCTGAAGTAGGTGCTCAGTTGCATTGAAGTGGTAGCCTTTGATTCATCCAGCAGGCAGTTATTGGCTGCTTACTATGGCCATGGCTTCAGGTCCCGAAGGATTAGGGAGAGTAGTGGGAGATAAACATGGCTATGTGGACACCTTGAAAGCCAGAAGAATGGGTTTGAACTTGAGCCTTTCAACAAAGTACAGTCATTAGAGGTTCTGGTACTATGTACTGTTAAAAGAGATTCAGACCTTCATCTAAAACTTAGAAAACCAGATCACAGCTAAAGCAGAACAGTGTAGGGCACAGCCTGACATTTCACTGTCTCTAACAGGATATTTAGAGACAGTGTGGAACTACCTGGCCTAGATGGTAGGCATAATTGGGCTGTTTTGGAAATCTTTTAACTCTTGGACCTAATGAGTGTTTCTTAGTAGACTGAGGACTGTGTTCTCCCCTACTTCAGTCACTCCCTGTCACCTCCATGGTCAAATACAAATTCCTCTGTTTTTTTATTGGAGGACCTTTGGAACCAGGCTCCAACCTGCCTTCCCAGCCTTATTGTACGATACTGCTCTTCACATGTTCTACAGATCTGCCAAACTGCCCATTTTGTCAGTTTTCACATACAGTACTCATCTGTGTGCTTTTGCTCAGGCCATACCCGATGCCTGGAAAGCTTTCCTCCACCTCTGTACTCCATTGCAACTGCAAGTTTTTTGAGGGCAGGAGCTGTTTCATTTTTGTCTTTTTATCTACAGTACCTGGCACGTAGTAGGTCCTTAATGAATGCTAGTTGAATTAATGATATAATAATATTATAATAATATATATATATAATATATACATATATATTATATACACACATATATATAATAATATAATAATATATAATAAAATGTTATTGTCATTTTTTTCCACCTTGTTTAGATTTGAAGATAAAGTGAATTTTTGTACTCAACAGTTTTCATGTAGTTAAGCACGTGTCATTTTTCATGTAATTAGCACAATATCAGCTAAAGCTTTGCTTCAATGCCTTCACATAGTAATGGAACATCACTGGCTTCTCAGAACCTATCTCATGGCAGCCTTCCAGTGATAAACTTCTGCCAGTTCTGTGAAGGCTAGTTCTTAGGTAAAAGAGCTGGTGAGGTAAGGAATTTGGCCGTATGGCAGAGATAGTATTGAAGCTTTCAGGGCCTTTGAGTCCCGTTAATTTATTTCAGTGTTAGGGAGTTTCGTTTTCCAGATTGCCGTTAAAGGATGCACAGGTTTGTTGTGCAAACCTTGGCCAAACTTTTACTCTAATTTTATCAATCTTCTACATGTGTTTTTCTCTGGTTATAGAGGATGCTGTTTATAACTTGTGACTGAGGGGGTAGGGCTGAGCAACAGTATGTTATGGATTAATGTAAATCAATTCACTTCTGCTGTTGGGAGTTCATGTGCAGTTTGGCTCATGATCTCATGTTAATGAGACACGCAGTGGCAATAACAGAGATTTATGTGCATGTTCTTGTCTGCTATTTATTTCACTTCAGTTTCTTGGGAAAGATTTCACCTGGGGAATGTGCCTGACATGAAAATGTTGTTTGGGGCACCAAACAGCAAGCACTTATTAAGCACCTACTATAATAATATATATTTTATATATATTATATATAATTATGTATATATTATATATAATATAATAATAACTGTACTAGATTCTGGAGTGGGAAGACAAAAATAGAAACAGTCTCCACTCTGAAAGACTTTTACTTGTACAGGGATGTATAAAGTAAATATAAGGTAATTTGGGAAGGATTTATAAGGGGAGTGTTGGGAAAGACTGCATGTAGGAGATAGAGCTTGAACTTTGATGGAAAGTGGAAGATGGAAGAGGTGGAGGTGAAGCTGGGGAGCTCATTCCAGGCACACGGCTCATGGCATTGCCCAGAATTCTGCCCCTGCTCTGGTTTCTGGTTCATGGCCTTGCAGTTGACCAAAAAGCTCAAAGTGTATGACTTCAGGGATCATAAATTTAGGCCTGTCAATTCAGTCATTTTAGTAGGATTTCCTAACTGCCACTACTGTACAGACAAGGAGTCCCATTCCTGGATTCTTCACTAGCCCTTTTAGATGTTCTCAGTGGGATAATTTAGTTCAACAAATACCTGAGCACTGACTGTGTATACAAGGCACTCTGCTAGGTTGGTGGTGACAGTGAAGCGAATTGTACAAAATTATAGCCCACATTTCCTGGAGGGCCCTGCAGTTCGCAAAGTGCTCTCTGTAACCCAGCACCTTATACTGAGCCCAGTCAACTAAAATGTTTTCCAACAGAACAAAATCAACTCCATCCCTTGAAAGCAGAGTGCTTTAGGCTCTCATGCCTAAAATAACAACCACTGGGGAGTGTGTTGAACCAGCTGTGGTATATCACTGCAACAGAACATTTTATTGTAATTAAAAGTAATAAATGAGTAATCTGGAGAAATGTGAATCATTAAATAATGCGCTATCCTAAGCGAATTACAAATACCTCAAAACAACCCTTGGAGGTAGTTCTGTTATTTCCATTTTACAGTTGAGGAAACTGAGGAAAACCAACTTGCCCAGGCTGAATGGACAAGAACAACGGAAGACGATACTGAAGGCAGACGTTAGATGGTTAATGACTTTTAAAAAATGTAGCTATAACTGGAAACTTAATTCGTTTTATTGTTGCTTAAGCACCACCTGTGATACTTTTTAACCTGATCTCTCTAATTGTCAGTGTTTACCTCTCAAATTACTTTCTATGTATCATGTGTGTAGATACTCCAACCTTCCCCATAAGATGTAAACTCGAGGGCAGGAGCTCAAAATTTCATTTTTGTCTTGTACACGCAGTGCCTGGTACAGTCCTTGGCAATTAATAAGTAGTTGTTGATATTGTTGTATTAAGCTAGAATGGTTTTTGGGCCACACCTGTGCTTTTTTTTGTTTGTTTGTTTGAACTTAGAACTATTTGAATTGGGGTTTTTGATTTAGAGACAGAAGAGACCTTAGAATTCATCTGATCCAATTACTTCATTTTGCAGATGAGGAAACTGAGACCCTATGAGAAGAAATTGCTTTCTCCAGGTCACACAGTATATGGTTGAGGTATCAAGTCCTCTGACTCCACTCCCATGATCTTTTCCCTGAATTACATATGTGTTCTTTTCCTCCATTAGATTTGCCACCTCCTTGAAAGCTCTTATATCGTATCTTATATCGCTTAGCATAGTTCCTTGAACATAGTAGTTGAAGAGATGATTTGTTCACCAGTCCTTCAATTTTGTTAGGGAACTCCTGGTAAGGAGTTCCTGTCTTCCTTGGCCTTCTACTCCCAAATGCAGATCTGCATTCACTTCTGCAGTATATAGTGTTAAGAGTAACTTAGATTAAGCAGCTTGTCTAGAAGTGGTGTAAGAGGCTGGCCCTGTATGCATTACAGTGGTACTGCCTCATGAGGTTTATACAATCAGTCATCAAACACTTACGTACTTACTATGTGCCAGGTTCTGTGCTAAGCCTCAGCAATTGAAAGATTGAAAGGAAGGTCACTGAAAGATGCAATTGAAAAAAAATACATGTTTTAAAATTAAGTCAGAAGTTCATTTCAAGCACCCAACCCCTTCTCAATTTCCAAACCCAAAACCAAGGGGCTGGGGGTGGGGGTGGGGAGGGGCCTTATAAAGGATGGAGTGCTGTCCATGGTATTACTCTAAGGAGATCAAATCCTTTCCAACACTTGGACTAGCTGTGTGGCCCTGGGCAAGTTCCTTAACATCTGTCAGCCTTAGTTTCCCGATTTTACAAATGGGGACAACTAGTACCTATTTATAGGATTGTTGGGAGACTCAAATAAAGAGAACATATAAAGCACTTTGTATATAAAGGTTAGTGATTCCTATTGTAAAATAAATAGGCTGAACTCAGTGGGCTCAGAGGTCCCTTTGAGCTATAAGCCTGTGATCCTCTGCTAAGAGTAGGTTGAATTGACCTGAGATGAAGTAGAACTCAGTTGTGCTGTGGAAGAATCTTTTAATTCTCAACTTCAAAAGGTCTCTGATTTCCCTGGAGTAGATACTTAATCCCAGTCTTTCTGTCTCAGTGTCTCTCCCTTCCTCTCTATTTCTCTGTCTCTCTCTCTTTTGTCTTTGTCTCTCCCTCTCTCTCTCTCTTTCCCTTTCCCACATCTGTGTCATTCCCCTTCTCTGTCTCCCTTTCTCTTCCTTTCTGTATCTCCCCTTCCTCTTTCTCTCTCCCCTCCTTTGTCTTTCCCTTTCTGTCTCTCCTCCCCTGTGTCTGTCTCCCTTTTTTTTCTGCCTGTCTCCCTGTCCTTCTCTGTCTCTCCTTATTTCTCTGTTTCTCCCCTCCCTCTATCTCTCCCTCCTTCTGAATTGTCTTTCCCTGTCTCTCCCCCCATGTTTTTCTCACCCCTTCTGTCTGTATGTCTCCCTTTCCATCTCTGTCTTTCTATCTCTTCCTGTCTGTCTCTCTGTCTTTGTTTCTCTGTCTTTTTGTCTGTCTCACACACACTGTCATTGGCTAGTCAATGCATCTCTGGTGATGAGTCTCTCAGAATTTAGATTGGCTGGACCTCAGAGGAATCCTTTCCAACTTAGAAGACCCTGCCAGCCTTGTGCCTACCCCTCCCCTCATGTGCTCGTGAGAGCCCTTTGTCACTTCCATCCATCCTCTCACAGACCTTTGGACTGGACTTTATTGGAGGGAACACTCCTGTGACAGAACTTTGCTTAAATGTTTATTGACTGTTTGGTGCTAAGAAGAAAACAAAGGAAGAACCCTTTGTAAAAGATCATGAAACCGCATTGCTTTATGCCAATTGTTGGTTTCTTTCAACTTTTGTTCATTCTAAAAATGTGCCGTGTCTCCTAATGGCCAGAAGGTGTCACTGTAACCTAAATAGTCTACAATTACACTTGTCTCTACCAAGCTATCTGTACAAATATCTGCAGGCTTTCGAGAAGCTGTATCCTCACATATTTGTCTCATTCTAGGCTAACTCTAAAAAAGATGGAGACTTTATGGAAAGAAAGTAGTGGCCAAAGGCTTATGTCACCTGTTTGCTTCAATTATCAAATGTGGGGTCACCTGGGAGCATATGTTTAGAATTGGATGGGGAGTGAGAGACCATTTATTTAGTCTAATGCCCATATTTTATGGATGAAGATCACATGGGTAATAATAATTCCAGAGGCAGGATTTGAACCCAGGTCCTCTGACTTCAAAGCCAGAGCTGTTTCCACTGTCCCCAACTGTAGTCATGTTCACCTGGTTCACTGGGTGACACTCTCAGCTTGACTCCCTGCTTCTTGTATACCACTCTTTACTTCCCATCCTGGGTAGCTGGGTTGCTCAATGGATAGAGTGCTAAGTCTGGAATCAGGAAGACTCATCTTCCTGAATTCAAATCTGGCCTCAAACTCATACTGTGGGACCCTGGGCAAGTCACTTAACCCTTTTTGCCTCAATTTCCTCATCTGTAAAATGAGCTGGAGGAGGAAATGGCAAACCACTCTAGGATCTCTACCAAGAAAACCCATAAATGTGGTCATGAAGAGTCAGACATAACTGAAATGACTGAACAATAACACCACCTATACCATCTTTAATTGGTCTGTGAAAACAAGTTAGATCAAACTGGCAATTAGTTCTGTGGAACCTGCATTATGAAGGGGGCAGCTAGACAGTATTAAGATGAGGTTTAGTTATGTGAATGATGGGGAGATGTGAGACGGTGGATGAAGTGTAGGGCTTGGAAATGTGAAAGACCCAGATTCAGATTTGGTACTTATTAATTGTGCAGCCCTGGTTGAATCATTTAACTCCTCTGAGCCTCAGTTTCCTCATCTGCAAAATGAGAATAAGAATACCTGTAGTATCTACCTCACAGGGTTGTTGTGAGGATTGAATGAGATAAGGGATGTAAAGCTCTTTTCAAACTTAAGATACCATCTTTTATGATAATGACACATTAGTCATTATGTTATTGTAGAATGATGTTGGTTGGGGAAATCCATGACATCAGCTTTCAGGCTTATTGTAAATATCAAATGAGACAATATCTGTAAAGTGCTTTGCAAACCTTAAGTGTTATATAAATGTTGACTCTTCTGTGGCTGTGTTACACTGTGATGAGAGACAGCTAAGGTATTGTGGGTAGAGATCTGGGCTAAGAGCTGGAAGACCAAGATTCAGGTGCTGCCTCTTGACACATTCTGGCTGTGTCTCAATGCCTCTCTCAATGCCTTGGACTCTCCCAGATTAGGCTGCAGAGAAGGTGTCAGTCTACAATGGTAAGAGTTTTTCTCATCTGGGAATTCTTTATATCGATGAAATCATAAGTGCAGTCTCTGACATTTAAAAAGTTTGAGAGACATAGTTTCTGGGTAATTTGTTTTGTTAATATGGCTAGCATGTTATTAATAAATGAGGTCAGTGGTGCCCTCAGATGCCAAAGGCAATCATGGTGGTGAGCTCATGGCTTGTATGCCCTTGGAAGAGGGGTGTTCCTGGGGGTGACAATCAATTCTGGTTAACAGTTAATGAGAGAATGAATATTACAATAAGGGGCTGGACCTATTCTAATGAACTTTGATTACATTATTTACTTCTAAATTACCCTCAGGCAATCTAATCAAAGAATTTATCCCCACCCAAACCTGAGTAGAACACAATGGGATTAAATTCCTTGTAAAGTTGACTGGGGTCTGACCAAAATTGAGGAGAGTTAATTCAGTGTCATTCAAGAGAATGAACTTTGAAATGAGGACTCTAGAAGAAGGGGAAACTCTGGGTCTCCCCAAAATCATTAGTTATTAATAACTTTTTTTTAGTTATTTCTCTCAAATCCCCAGCCCCATTACACTCTGGGTAGTAATGGATAGTGTTACTGTTATTCAGTTGTTTTCAGTTAGACATAACCCCATTTGGGGTTTTCTTGGCAGAGATAATGGAACAATTTGCTATTTCCTTCTCTAGTTCATTTTCCAGATGAGGAAACTGAGGCAGACAGGGGTAAGTGACTTTCCCTGGGTCACATAGCTAGTAACTATCTGAGGCCAGATTTGAGCTCAGGTCTTCCTGACTCCATGCTTGGTGCTCTATCCACTGTACCATCTAGCTGCCCCAGTATATCAAGTATAAATCACCCTTATTTTACAGTGACTAACAGACTCAGAAATGCTTGAGTAAGACTTCCTATATCTGGAACTCCTTTAAGATGTGAATCTAAACAGTTTTGTACAGGAAATCATGGTAGTAGAAACAGAGTGTTGGATGAGGAGTCAGCATTTTGGATTCTAGCTTTATCTGTCATCTTGATTCACTTTGGGACCTTAGAAAGTCACTTACATACTCTGCCTCAGTTTCCTAATCAACAAAATGGGAATAGCATGTGCCCTAGTGATCTTATGGGGAAAGGGATTTTTTCTTGCTTTTTTTTTTTTTTGTAACATGGCTAATATGGAAACATGTTTTGTGTAACTTTATATGTATAATGAATATCATATTTCTTACCTTTTCAATGGGTGGGGGTAGCTCTGGAGGGAGGAAGAGAATTTGGAACTGGAAATTTTTTTTAAATATAAGCATTTTGCAAATAGAGGTTGTTTCCTTGTCCTTGTATCACCAGAGCCAGCACTAGCATAGTACCTGGCACATAATAGGTGCTTAATAAATCTTATTGATTGATTGATACTGCCAGGCAACTCTCTGGTACCAACCTATGAAGTCATAAACTGATTGCAGTCTGTACTGGTGGTTGGACATCCTGTATGGAGAGGTCAAATTGCTGATGAAATCAAATCACCTTTGCACGTTTCTTATATATTTGTAAAGGAATCTTGTCTAGAATCTAATATGCCTTAGTCCAAATCTTTGATACAATAAACAAACAAGTTCTTGCTATGTACATGGTCTCACTGAGAACAGATTCCTCCAATATGGAGATGCTTAACCTGGGGTCTGTGAATTTGTGTAAAAAAAAATTTTCTTATAACTGTTTCAATAGTATTGGTCTCCTTTGTTATCTTATGTATGTTATTTTATGCATTTTAAAACATCCTGAAGGGGGAGCTAGGTAGCACAGTGGATAGTGCACTAGCTCTGGAGTCGAAAGGACCTGAGTTCAAATCTGGCCTCAGACACTTATTAGTGGTGTGACTCTTAACAAGTCACTTAACCTCAATTGTCTCCTCCTGCAAAAAAAGGAAACATTCGAAAAGAATCCATAGGCTTCACCGGAGTCTGCCAAAGGGAACCATTCGAGGTTGGTCCAGCTGGAGAACCAGCTGGAACAAGCCTGTGGGAGCCCATTGTTAAATTTTCATTGGAAACCTTTATTTACACTTGGGAAATTGGCAAGGTTTATTGTTTTGTTGATTCTCTACACTTAAGAAATTGAGAAATGTAAATATTAAGAATGGAGAAAATGTTAGTAATGCAAATTAAACTTAAATGTATCTTGTACATTTTTTTTCCTGGTGAGCCAGTTGTTAAATATTTGCTGTTGTTTGTTCACTTGTTTCAGGTGTGTCTGATGCTTCGTGACCCCATTTGGGGTTTTCTTGACAAAGATACTGGAGTGGTTTGCCATTCCTTCTCCATCCCGTTTTACAGATGAGCAAACTGTGGCAAACAAGGTTAAGTGACTCGCCTAGGGTAACACAGCTAGGAAGTGTCTGAGGCCAGATTTGAACTCGGGGAGGGGAGTTTTAATGAATTCAGACCCCCCACTGTGTGCACTATGGCACCATCTAGCTGCTCTAAATTTACTAGCACCTTCTAAGTCCCTAACACAAAAAAGGCTAAGAACCCCCCACTCTAATGGGAATCTTAGGATCGTAGAAACATAAATTTAGAGCTGGAAAAAGACCACGGAGTCCAACTCCCTTATTTTACAGAGAAGGAAACTGAGACACACAGTGCTTAAGTGTCTTGAACAAATCACCGAATTAGTTACAAAGCTAGTAAATGTCTAAAGTGGGATTTGAATCCAAGTCCTTCTGTGCCACTAGGATTGGAACTCACAGCTATTCTTTGGAATGTTCTGTTGCCAAATTCCAGTAATCCAGGAACATGAAGCTGAATTGATATTTCCCTGCAGGGCATAGCAAATTGGCCCATTGGAGCATAGCAGGAATGAAGAAAGTAAACTCTCCGTGCCTGTGTCCAGCTGTGGGGAACCTAGAGGCACATGCGGTCCTTCCCTGTCCTAGAGATTAGAGCTGAAAGTGGGTCCCTGGAAGGTGACTGCTAGTCCAGTTAATCTAACACATGAGGTTGGTTTAGGTGAAGCCTAATGAGGGGAAAGACAAAAACCAGAAGTTTTTAAGAGTATGAGTTCATTTACATCACAAGTCATCAGATGTCATTGGTATAGGGAGCCCCCAGGTGAAGAAAACTCCCTTTCCCAATGCAAGTCAGCAGAGCTGCCTAGAAGATGATGCTAATAATGAGAGAGCGTGCATATAATGCTTTGAAGTTTGCAAAGCTCTTTATGTATGCTATCTCATTCAATACAACCACCTTAGGAGGTGTTATTATCCTCATTTTAACAATGAGGAAATTGAGCCTCAAAGTTTATATGACTTGCCCAGGATCATACTCAGTAACTGATGTCTGCGACTGAATTCACCACATCTTGCACTAAGCTACCTAGCTGCCTAGAACACTGAAAGGATCAATGACTTAATCGAGAGTCACACAGCTGGTAGGTATCAAAAGCAAGATTTGAACCCAGGGCTTCCTGACTTTGGGGCTAGCTTTCTATTGATTAGTACATGCTGCCTTGCTAGGTGGTAGTGATTAAAGAATAAAGTCAGGAAAACCTGGGTTCAAATCTTGCCTCAGACACTTTGTAGCTGTGGGACCTTGGGCAAGTCACTTTTTTGACCTCAGTTTCCTTGTTTGCAAAATGGGGGCAATCATAACACCTCCCTCACAGGGTTGTTGTGTGAAGATTAAATGAGAGAGTATATGTAGAGTACTATATCAATGTGAGCTGTTAATGAAACTAATCTATACAATAAAAGATACATAAGATGTGAGTGTATATGTGTGTGTTTGTGTATCTTTTAAGGCCAACTTAAGTGATATAAATGCATAGCAATGTGGGACTTCCAAGCAGCAGGAGAGCAACGTGGGCTGGAGTATTCAAAGGATGATTCATTGGAGAAATGGGACTTGAGTTCAAGTGTCCCTTCTTCCATTACAATTGTGAGCATTTACTAATCCTAACGGGAGATATATGGAAAAACCACCCCAGAGCTGGGACAGCATCCTTGTCCAATCCGTTGACCTCACGAAGAGTCGGTTGGAGATACCTGGGAGTGTCAAATTCAGGTCTGGACGCCATGTTTGAAAATGGCCAAACTGGAGAATAAGGCAGCTAGGTGGCACCATGGTGCATAGAGCAGTCAGTGTGCCTGGAGTCAGGAAGACCTGAGTTCAAATGTGGCCTCAGATACTAGCTGTGTGACCCTGGGAAAGTCGCTTAACCTTGTTTGCCTCACTTTCCTCATCTATCAAATCAGTTGGAGAAGGAAATGACAAACCACTCCAATATCTTTATGAAGAAAACCCCAAATGGGGTCATGGAAAGTCAACCATTACTAAAAAAGTGACCAAAAAAACAACTAACTGGAGAATAGCTGAAGGAAGGCAACCAAAATAATGAGCAGATCTGGAAAACATTTTCCATGAGGAACAGTCTAGATGTTTAGATTGGAGAAGACTTAACAGGGCCACGGCAGCTGTCTTTACTTATTGGGAAAGATGGATCAGATTCAGTCCTTAAAACTCCAGAGCTGAAACTAATCAATAGAGAGCCAACTTCAGTTCAGATTTAGGAAGAACTCTTTAACAATTAGAGAGAGATTGCCTTGTGAAGTAATGAGTTCTGCATCGTGGAAGTATTCTAGTAGAGGTTGGAATGTTATAGAGAACATCTTTGCATAAGGCAGAAAGTTAGCACAAAATACCTCTAGGATCTCTTGCAACTTGAATGAGAGGGTCATTGTATCTTAACTTGGTTGAGGATAGAGCCTTGGAATAGATTCTCAGGCCCAGCCACCATTGCCATAGCTCAGTCCTTACATTACATGAGAAAATGCTTAAATCACCATCTCGTGGTTGTATTTGCTTTTGGGGAATGGCCAAGGTCCTTTATGGGCAAGTCATCTCCTAGGACCAATGCTACTCACACAGTAGGCTTTGAAAAAAGTGTTTGAATGAGTGATTTACAGTGCAGTCTTCCTGAGGTCTTCCTAGAGTGCTTTCCAGACCAGGGAACCAAATGTCCTTTTAGTCACCACAGACTCATACTCAAGTGTTTCTGAGGATTTGAAGATTGTTGGTGCTCAGTCTCGTCCAGCTCTTCATGACCGTGTGGGCCATAGTACACCAATACCGTCCATGGGGTTTTCTTGGCAAAAGTACTGCTGTAGTTTGCCATTTCCTTCTCCAGTGGATCAAGGCAAACAGAGGTTAAATGACTCACCCATGGTCACACAGCTAGTAAGTGTCTGAGGCTGGATTTGAACTCAGTTCTTCTTGACTCTGGGCCCAGCACTCTATCCATTGAGCTACCTAGCTGCATCTTATTGTTAAATATTTGTTGATTGATTATTAAAAATTATGGATATGAAGAATTCAGATAAGCAAGAGAAGACATATAGGAACTGATGCAGAATGAAGTAAGCAGAACCAGCAAAACAATAAATATGACAACATATGACATGACGTGACATGACGTGACATGGCAGCTCGATGGTGCAATGGATAGATCACCAGGCCTGGAGTCAGGAAGACCTGGGTTCAAATTGAGCCTCAGACACTTCCTAGCTGTGTGACCCGGGGCAAGTCACTTCACTTTGTGTGCCTCAGTTTCCTCATCTGTAAAAGGAGCTGGAGAAGGAAATGGCAGACCACTCCAGTATCTTTGTCGAGAAAACCCCAAATGGAGTCACAGAGAGTCAGACACGACTGAAACAACTCATTTGTAAAGCGCTTGGTGTAGCACCTGGCGCATCATAGGTGCTATCTAAATGCTAGCTATCATTATTATTATTACAGCAATTCAAATAAACAACACAAACTGGATCCTAGAGAACAGAGGAGATTTCTTTCCTCTCTTTGAAGAGGTGGGGGACTGTGGAACAGTGTATATACTGTCAAAGTTGGTCTTCATATTGGTTAGATTTGCTAAATTGCTTTTTTCTTTCTTTTTCTTTGTTGCAAAGAATGTTTCACTAAGGTAGGAGAGTAAAAAGAAAGATACATTTGGAATTGAAAGTGGTGAAAAAAATAAGTCATCAATAAAAATTTTAAAAAGTGGGTTGAACTGTAAAACTTCTAAGATCCGTTCTAGCTCTAAGGTTCTAATTAGAGGGGAAGGGAACAAATATTTTTTAAACACCTACTTTATTCCAAGCACTGCAGTAAGCAATATGTGCATATCTCCTTTGATTTTCACACCAACTATTGGAGGCAGGTTCTATTATTATCCCCATTTTAGAGTAGAGAAAACTGAGGCAGACAGAGGTTAAGTGACTTGCCCAGGGCCACCCAGCTAGGAAGTGTCTGAGGCTGGATTTGAACTCAAGTCTTCTTGACTCCAGGCCTATTGCGCCACATAGCTGTAGGTACAAGCAGCTTTGTATATTGTAAAACGCTTGACTTGAAATCAAGAGATTTAGGTTCAAAACTGGCTCTGAAACAGCTATGCAGCTTTGGGCAAGTCACTTGTCTTTTTGACCTTCAGCTTCCGCAGCTGTAAAAGGTATCAGAGCATCATTGATTTCAAGCTGAATGAGACCTTTGAGGTCATCTAGTTCAACATGAGGGAACTGAGGCTTGGAGACATGAAGTGACTTGCCCATGGTCACATGGGCATAGAAAGTGGCCATAACCCTGGTTATTATTGCAAATCAATAATAATGTAGCACATGCCCTGAGGTGGACTGTCCCAACTCCCACTTACAGGTGGGACTTACCTTAGACCACTGGCTACCTTAACCAGCCTGTATGTATGCATTATGTTCTTACAAAAAGGTATTAGGAAAGATGGGCAGCTGGATAGAGTAGCTGTGTGACCCTGGGCAAGTCCCTTAACCCTGTTTGCCTCAGTTTCCTCATCTGTAAAGTGAGCTGGAGAAGGAAATGGCAAACCACTCAATTATCTTTGCCAAGAAAACCCCAAATGGGGTCATAAAGAGTTGGACGTGACTGAAAACAGCTGAACAACAAATTAGGAAAGAGCTTTGTAAGCCTTAAAGCTCTAGGAAAATAAGAGTTATAATTATTTCCTCTCCCCCTAACTCCTCTCTGCTTGTCCCTGTTGAAGCTGTTGACTGAGTCACGGAGCTAGAAGAGAACTCAAAGCCATCTAGCTCAAACACCTCATTTTATAGACGGGGAAATTAAGACCCAGAGGGGTTAAGACTGCCCAGCTCACACAGGCAGTAAGAGACTAAGCCAGGATTTGAACCCAGTTCCTCTGACTCTGAATTCAGTGCTCTTTCCACTGTACGCCCGCTGCCTCTCCAATAAGGAGTGATGTTCTTCTGCCGAAGGGATCTGGGCATTTGGTGGCTGATCCTCTGTCCTCGGTGCTGGAAAAGAACTTGTAAATGTTTAATCAACTTTACTCCTGGATGCCTGCTTTGGATGACAGCCTATGAATAACTGGAGTGGCTGAGGGGCAGGCATGATGTCCGTTACTATAGCATCCCCTTGAAGAGGATCTGGGAGTGAGAGGCACAGCTGAGCTCAGGAAAAGGCAGGTGGGTGTGGGGTACAGAGAGCTCAGCCCAAACCGAGGCAGGACTAGTGAGAAGCAAAAGCACAGGGATGTGCCTCTTTCCCAAGTCCCTCAGTGAGTGCCCCCTTTAGCATCTCCACCTGCAGCCCCTAGGAGTCTGCCTTGAGCTTCATTGTCTATGCATATGAGAGCCACTGCCGAGGTCCTGCTTCGCTTTTAGCACTCCTAAAGAGTCTCCCCAGCCTGATTGCTGTCAGACCCCATACCCCATTGCTTTTTTTTTTCATCCTGGGACAACTTGATTGGATTTCATCTTCCTGGCACTTTCCAGGGAAAAAGTGATCACTTGCCTTACTGGAAGGACTCCGCATGGGCCTCTCAAACTGGAAATGAACAAGAATGATGGACACAGTGAATGATTGCTGCTAACCCACTACAGAGGCCTTTCGTTCACCATGCCATTCAAGGGGTTCACTACCTTCAAAGAAAAATTCCTGAAGCCGGGAAAGGAGGGTGTGAAGAATGCGGTTGGTGACTCGCTGGGCATTTTCCAAAGGTAAAGTTTTGATTGCCAAATTCAAGTTCAGGACTTAATTCTACCTTGTGTGAGCTAGACAGACCAGGCACTGTAACGGTTCATAAGCAATTTTAAGAGAAATGTCAAAACTATATTGTTGAGCTCAGAACACACCCAGAAGTGTGTTCCACTCCCCCACTAGGATTGAAGACAGATGGAAGACATGAATGTGGCATGGAGGGGGTGCCCTGTAACTCTGAGCTGGAGAAGATTGGGGGGAGGTATGACATTTCCTGCTAAGATGGCAATGCTGAATGTGGACAGGGCTCCTAGTTAAAATGCACCTCCTGTGCTCTATCTGATTACCTTCCAAATGATGAATAGTCTTAATTCTATTACTGTAAATGGGGATGACATCACTTTGCACTATTTCCCAAAGGTCTTTCCAGCTTTCTTTATGTTCCCTTCACTTATGTCATAAGACCACTGCAGTATTTTATGATAAGAATGGACCACAATTTATTTAGCAATTCCCCTTCTTTAGGTGGCTTCCTGGTTTTTGTTTTGTTTTTTTACAGATAATGCTACTTTAAAGAGTTACTAAGCAAGATGAGTTGCTTGTGTTGAGATTTAATATTAAGTTTCTAATGAGGTCTTTCATTACAGAATTACACAAGCAAATATTTTAAACTTATAAATTATACAAGGTATCTCTATGTGTGACTTGTCTAAGGTAAGAAGGATGAAGTGTAGATAGCTTGAGCATAATAAGATCAGGTCATCTTCCAACAAAAGCCCATCATTCACATTCAGAGAGAAGCAAAGATTAAGGATTTGTATCATGGAAAGTAGAGGATTCTGAGAGCTTGTGCAAAAAGAAAGAAAACTGTTTATAAAAATACAATCCAGTGTGTGATTATTAAAAGAAATGCTTCTCAAAAAACCTGTCTGATTATGATTAAACAGTTTCAAGTATTTGAAAGGATGGGACACTTTATGTATTTTTAAAAGACAGACCAAGTTTCTATGTGAGTTTTGTAATAAGAATTGGTATCTTTTATCTTTGAATATAAGGTGAAAGTGATTCATCGGTGGTATCAGCATGTAAATAAAAATAAGATTCTTAAGATCTGTATGTATTCTGATTGTGGTGGTCTGATTGCCTCTCCTTGGGAGTGAGAATATCTTACGTATCTCTTGTCATTTTCAAACAGATTTTCCTGTGCATTTGTGTTTGCTTAAATTTGAAAATTTGATCCATAAAAAGAGCCTCTACACAAAAA
This sequence comes from Vombatus ursinus, assembly GCF_900497805.2. Classification (NCBI taxonomy): domain Eukaryota; kingdom Metazoa; phylum Chordata; class Mammalia; order Diprotodontia; family Vombatidae; genus Vombatus; species Vombatus ursinus. The sequence continues at coordinate 3,441,665 of NW_020951112.1, read as the reverse complement.
TCCATTGAATCGAACCTCTCCTTAAGTGTATGGACTATTGCAGTGGTATTTAATTTAATACTTAATTTAATAATGTCATTATATTTAAATAATCACAGCTACTCTTGTGCCTTAGTGTCCTGAAGGGTGTTGAGAGGGAATGAGAGGAATTCATGATGGTGAAATCATTCTTTTAATTTTTTTTTTATGCAAACATTTAGCCAGGAAAATTGGACTGAGTACCAGGTTGAATTTTCTTCTTAATCCAAAGTTCTACCAGACCCACAATGAACCTTTAATAGACTGAATGCTAGTTCACTGCCCAGAACATCATGCCTAGGAAATGCTTACAACAGGTTCTTGTGAACAGATTAATTTTTTTTTTTACCCAAATGCCGCATCCAACAATTTCCACTTTCTTCTGGACTTGAGTTTGGATCTCAGTTCTGATACTTTACTAGTTGTGTGACCTTGGGCAAGTCTCTTTAACGACCTGGGCCTGGGAATCCCCTTCTTGTAAAATGAGAGGGTTGGGCCAGATGACTTCTCAGGTTCCTTAAAACACTGAATTTATGCTTCCACGGTGATCCAACCATGTAGAGGAACTCCTCCCCTTTCTTAAATGGGACCAAAAGACTAAGGCAGTATGATTTAAGTTGTCTGTAGCAGCAAGGCAGGAAGTCCTCAATGAACAAGCTAAAAAAATCCAGTTTGGGGACTTGGAGTCACTGCTTTAATCCCCAGTACACTCCTCTTTGCAGCATTTATAAATATCAAATTGCCACACAAATCAGGATTGTTGTTTTTAAGACCTGTTATGAATTTGTCATTCCTGATAGTATTGGTGAGTTTTTTTTTTAATCTAACTATGTTTGTTTTCTCATAGGTGTATTGCCTTTCTCCCCTTCCCTCCCAAATATTTTTTGATCTCTGAAAAACACAGACCTCATTCTTGAATTGTAGATTGTGGATTCTTGAATCTACAAGCTGGTCACAGGCTAGTAGGCTAGTAGGAGACCTTAAAGCATGTATCTGAACAACTTCCTGATCTCCTAGGGAATATAATCTCCTCTTTAGTGTGGGATTGTTTCATGAAAAAGAGGTCAGAGGCACACTTCTGTAGTCTGCCTTGAACAGCATCATAGGCATGGTGTTACGTGACAGCCACAAGACTGAAATGGAAATAACAAACATACAATTTCCCTCCTATTCTTCATCTTAGCTCCTTCTCCCTTTGCTTGCCATTTAGAGCAGAGGTTATCAGCCTTAGGTCCAGGAACTTTTTAAAAAATATGTTGATGACTATATTTCAATATAATTGATTTCCTTTGTAATCCTATGCATTTTATTTAATGTATTTAAAAATATGATTCTGAGAAGGTATCCATAGGCGTCCTCAGACTGCTGTCGAAGGGGGCCATTCCACAGAAAAGAATAAGAGAGATTGGGAAAAACAACAGCAACAATAATAATTATAAGTGGTATTTAGGAGGAGTGATGCATAATGCAAAGAAGAATCAAGTGTTGCCTCTGAAACATACTTAGCTTTATCACTATGAACAAATCACTTCATCTCTCATTTCTTGGTTCCTCCAGGTAACTAAAGATGTAGGTTACAGATGAGTAGCTAGTCTATATCAGTGGAAGGAATTTCCTCCTCACTGAAAACATGACAGATTAAAAAAAAAAAAAAAGCAAATCACCAAATCTCCTTACATTTATCTAGCACTTTGAAATTTTTCCAAAATATTTTATGTACAGGCAGTGTGGTGTAATGGATAGGGCACTGTACTTGGAGTCAGGAAGACTTGAGTTCAAATTCTCCTTTAGATACTTACTAGCTATGCCCTCCCCCAAGTCACTAAATCTCTCTGTACCTCAGTTTCTTAATCTATAAGAAGAGAGTGTTGGTCTCAATTTCCTGTAGGGTCTCTTGTAACGCTAAATCTATAACCCCATGAACCTCACAACTTCCCTGTAAGGGAGATTCTATAGGTATTATTAGCCCAATTTTACAGATAAGCAAACAGGCTTAAGGGGATGAAGTACTTTGTCCATGGTCATTCAGCTAGTAAATATCCCAATCTAGGTTTGAACCCAGGTCTCAGTCTCTGGACATCAGTTCTGGTAAGCGTTCCACCATACCTTTCTTCCTCTAGGTTAGCCTAATAAATGGTGGTCGTAGGATTCTTCTAATCATCTCTATATGTAGCAAACCCTAATATTCCTATCACCCTTGCTTCTTTAGGTGGAAATAGAATGGAAGCTTAGTTTCTGCAAAGTTGAAGTCTCCTTAGAATCTTCATTTTTCATTAGGGAGTGGGAGAAGGTCTCATGCATTGGCACTTTGTTTCCACAAGGAGGAACTGTTGTATACAGTTGCCTCCTTCCCAATATCAGGATCCATGCCATCTCTCTTCCCCATGCTTAATTGTGACCTTTTGGATGTTACAGCTACTTGGTCCCCATGGCAGGGGCAGGTGCTTCCTACATCTCTAAAAAATATGGCTCTAGTGAATTCTCTTGGGCCTAAGCTGTCTCATCTGTAAAATGGGGCTAATAATATCGGTAGCATCTACTTCATAGGGTTAATGTGGGAATCTAAGGAGATAATATATCAAGTGTTCTGAAACCTCAAAATGCTATATAAATTTCAACAATTATTATTACTGGGACTACTGGTATCTGGTGGTGATTATTTCCATTTTTAATATACTATTAAAATTTTCACCTTTGGCAGCAAAACTAACAATTAGAATTGCTACTGGGCTCAGTAATCTCTTCTCCATTTAAAGACCCCTCTGTTTTAGACTGACATCATTGTGACTGAGTTCAGTAATAGGGGAACCTCACTGTCTAAAACAAGGTTTCTTAACCTAGGTCCATGAGCTAGTTTTTTAAAAAAAATTTTCCTAAAGAACAGTTTGATGACTGTATTTTGATATAATTTATTTCCTTTGTAATCCTATGCATTTTATGCATTTAAAAACATAATTTTGAGAAGGGGTCTATAGGTTTCACCAGACTGCTAGGGGGTCCATGACACAGAAAAGACTTCCTTTCTTGACCTCTTAACATTCCTACTGCAGTGCTCAGGGGAAAAATACTTAAGGATTGGGTTTTGTCTCATGTCCAGGGTCTCCCCAGTTGGGGAGCAGAAAGTCATCCAATGTACAGTATATATCAGGTATGGGACAGGTATTTATTTCCTATTCACAAAAACCAAACAACTGTTCAGTACAGTTAGGCAGCAAGGTGGCACATGGAGTCTGGAAGACTTGAGTTAAAATCCAGCCTCTAGCTGTGTGACCCCGAGCATATCAGAACCCTGTTTACCTCATTTTCCTCAATTGCCAAATGAGCTGAAGAAGGAATGGCAAACTACTCTCCTATCTTTGCTAAGAAAACTCTGAATGGGGTCATGGAGAGTCTGACACGACCCGAACCACAGTAACAGAAAAGGCTCTCACAAGCACATGATGACAAGATTTAAGCAATCAGTAACTTAGAATGACTGTTATACTCTCCTAGGAGGTGGAGACTTAAGACACAGAGCATTTGGAGGAAACTAAGACTGGGAGGTAGATGCTATTATTAGCAGGAGGAAACAGGTTGGAAGAGGTGGTAGCATCATGTAGAGCTCTAGCTCTAAAGCTCAAAGGGACCTCAGAGACCTGGTCCAACCTTTACTTTTTACAGATGAGGAAACTGATGGTCCTGGCGGTTGTGACTCTGCTCTCTCTTAAGTGTTTATGGTAGGATTCCAATCCAGGTCTTCAAACTCATCACTCAACCGTCTATGCAGTAAATGACAAGGAGGCAAATTTCAGCCCAATAGAAGGACCATTCATTTAAACATTCAGAACTTTTCAACCATAGAATGGGAAGAGACCTTGTGAACTAATGAGCTTCCTATCCTAGAAATGCATCAGATTTCAAGTTGGAAGGGATCTTGGAAGTGGGGGGATCTTGGAAGTGGGAGAATCGGAATTTGAACTCGTCGTCTGTCTCCAAATACATTGCTACTTCCATTATTCTAGCCCTATCATTTTAACAGTTAAGGAAAACTGAGACCCTGGAAAATAAAGGGATTACCTGAAGTCACACAGACACTAACTATGACAGGGGGAATTTTGAACCTCACATCCTCTGACTCTGGAGTCAGCATTCTTTCCACTTGATAACTTCGACTCCTCTCGGCACATCACTGCTGTGTCTGAGCAAAAGATAAACCAAGGGTGGAAGTAGAAAGTCAGCCATATCACGTTAAAGGTAAGTTAGCACACTTGCAGAAACAAAGTGGAAGGGCTCTCACTGTGGGTCCAGATTTTTTTTTCAAATTTTTCCACAATTACTGTGAACATTTGAACTGTGAGTAAATACTTTTGGCAGCACCCAAGGCTAAAGCACATGGCTCATTAGCATTCCTTAAGAACCGGGGCACCCCTGTTCCATAAGACACTTGTCTATGAAGAAGGAACATCCACACAGCCCGCAGAGCTCCCTCACCTGTATTTAGAGAAACAACCATAGCTTGGCGTTTCTAAGAATGCAATTCAAAAGACCTCTTGGTATACAGAGTAAAAGAAACTTTGAGAGAAGGTCATTAAAATCATTAGATTGTAAACTCCTTGAGGGCAGGGACTATCTTTTGCCTTTTCTTTGTATCCTCAGTGCTTAGCATAGTGCCTGGCACTTAGTAAGCACTTAGTAAATGTTAATTAACTAATTGAATGACTTCATTTCTTAGGAAAGAAGCTCATTTCTGAGTGATAACTAAGTATCTTTGTTCTTGGGGGCAAGTGGCATAAAAGGCATCTTCCATTGCTGGGTGATGGTGTGGGGGACATCAATCCCAGGATACCTTAGGGTGGTAAGGACAGGTGAAATAGGAGTTCAACCCAGCGTGATTGAAGGACTTGGAAGTGCTATTAGCACCCTCAAAATTCTGAGCCCTGAGTCAAAGTCCTGGTTATAGCTATAGTTTCTTTCCTAATTAAATCTTTCTCTGAGGACTCACCATTGTATGGGGGTGATGCTGGGTTTTTAAAAGTTACAAGAGAAAAACAGAAACTCTGGCAGCTTCTCTCTCACTGGGAAGGCTTGGAAGACCTGCCTGATGAAAAGCTGTGACAGAGGACTAGCCTAGCTAAGCCCAAAGAACCTCCCCACCATTAGGCTGGCCTCTAAGTAATGGATTCTTTGTGTTTGGCTTTGGAAACTCATAAAATCAAGACCACTTAGTAAGGAAATAACTTTTTAGTTCATTGAATCATAGACCTTGAGCTTGAAGGGGTCTAAGAAGCCATTAGTTCAACTCCCTCATTTTACAGTTAAGGAAACTGAGGCCCATAGATGTGAAAAGACCTGCCCAAGGTCACACTTAAAGGACGAGCATCAGAGATGGGATTTGAACCTATGTCGTCTGACTCCAGAATCACTGTGTTTTCCCAATGCACAACTGTTCCTGGTTAGATTCCCCTTCTCTGTCCCTAGAGATTTTTCAAATTATTGGCAATCTCCAGAATTTACCTATTAAACATAAAATCTTCGAGGGACCTTAGAAGAGATCTAATCTTTCCTATCCACAACACTTTCTACTCCAGAGTCTAATTTTTCCCTCTTCCTCATTCTCTTGTATTTATTTTGTATATGCGGCAGTGAGGAGGCTCATTGAAGAGAGGACTGGACCTAAAATCAGGAAGACTCGAGTTCAAATCCTGTCACAGACACATAGTAGCTGTGTGACCCTGGGCAAATCACTTAACATTCTCAGCTTCTTCAACTGTAAAATGGGATCATAATAGCAACTACCTCCCAGAGTTGTGAGGATAGAAGTAAGATAATATTTATAAAGTACTTAGCCCAATGCCTGGCCCATGGTAGGTACTATACAAATGTTCCTTGCCTCCCCTCTCTTCTCCTTCCCTTTCCTTCCCTTCCCTTGGTTTCCTCCCTTCCTCTTTCTCTCTCCCTTCTTCCTACCTTTCTTGTTCCTCCTCCTCCTCCTCCTCCTCTCCCAGTGAGGAAGTTTCCTCTACCAATGCTTATTGGCACCTGCTCTGCAACTTAGAGTCTTAAGAATGTCTAGGGGTGCTGTGATATGAAATGACCCCCCCTGGAGTCACTCAGCCAGTAGGTGTCAGAATTGGGACTTGTACCCAGCTCTCTAGCCATTAACCATGCTGGGTCTTACAAATATTCTTCTTACAAGGCAAAGGTAAACTTTAGCTCAGCCCTTGAGTGAAAACCCCCAAGTTTCCATTTTATGAGGTATAAATTAATGGAATTTTACTGAACTACTGAGTTAACTTTTCAAGTGATTTCTTGGATATAATTGGTCATGGCCAAGTACTGACTGAGGATCTTCACTTGGTTGGCTCACACATTTCAAACTCAGTGTGTCTAAAAATGGAGTATATCATCTTCTTTCTGCCCTGCACCCTCAAATACTCCTTCCTCTGAACTCGCCCAAGGTCACACAGGTATTAAATGTCAGAAGGAGGATTAGAACTTAGGTCTTCCAACCCCAGAACCACTGCTTTTATGCAGAGGCAATTTCAGATTCTTGCCTCTGATGCAAAATTAGGCGGTTACGGAACTGTTGGCAAGAAATCACTTCAATGGCAGTTTGAGCCAGGACACTAGATGACCCCCCCCCAAAAGGGTAGCTTTCCAGGAGGTCAGCAAGTCTGGACTTCAAAGGCTCCCTCATCCTTCTAATCACCCAGCTTTGCAACATTGGGGTAATCCTTGACCGATGCTCTTACCCATCTCTACTCCTCTCTCATCTAAAACCAGTGGCGAAATCTTCTCAAATCACCCTCTACAATGACTCTTGCATTTTGGGCCTTTGCTCTGCTCGTATAGGGACCTTCCAAGTTCAGGCCTTCTTTCCCTTTGACTTAGTCTATTGCAATAGCCATCTATTTGATCCCTCCTTCTCCAAGCTTCCCTCCTCCAATCTATCCTGTTCCCAAACTGGTGTTCTTAAAGCAGAGATGTAATCATGCACTCCCCTTATCAAAAAAAGCTTCAGTGGCTTCCAAATGCCTCAAGATAAAATAAAAACTCCTCCACTGGACATTTAAACTCTCTATAAACCAGCTCCAACCTATCTTTCCAAATTAATTTCCCACCATTACCCCGACGTTCTAGCCAAACAGGTCTGCTTGCGATTCCCTGATCAATTTCCTGCCTCAGTGTTTTTGTACAGGCTGATTCCCCTTCTTGGTATGCTTTCCCTCTTCACTTCCCTCTCTTGGGACTCCTAGCCCCCTTCAAGGCTTAGGCCAAGTGTTACCTCCTGTAGCAGGCCCTTTTTGATCCTGCCCTCTTCCCCCCTCTCCCCAATTGCTACTGCTCTTTCTCCTATTCCTTAAATCACTTTTTGGGTTGATAGTTTGTGTTTAATGATCTGTGTAATTATTATTTTCCTCCAGCAGAATTCGAGCTTCTTTAAATTTCTTGTTTTCATTGTTTGTCTTTATATCTCCAGAACCCAACACAGTGGAAGGTGCTTAGTAGTCAATTAATATTTTTTGAATTGAATCCACTTTGGGGGATGGAGAATGATCAGACAAAAATTTTTAAACATAGATTTTGTTTTAATTTTTATTGAGAAGTACAGATATTCAAAAATATGGTCACATGGTTATTGTGTCAGAGGCAGGATTCAAATGCAGGCCTAGGCAGGACTGTGATAATAAATGTTTAACAACCAGCTCTTTGTGGGGGAAGGAAGGTATTCACAGATTAATTTTGAAATTTAATCTGCATTATTGTTAACATCTTCTTCATCACTTTCTTAAATCTAGGGAACCAACAAAACAACAAATCAAGTCCTAATTTGTAGCACTTGCCAATTTTCAAAAGATGTAAATGCTCACACTGATAATTTAACAATCAGCCCTGCCAGTTGGAGCTGCCTCCAGCTCACCTCTGGGTCTAGAGCTCATTTCACTGTTGCTCCTTTCACTGCTTCCTTATGTAGTTTAGGAACTAAATGTATGAATTTTGTCCAGTGATCAGGCTTGCTTGGTTTTAAACAGGGGCAAAAGACCAGGTAGGAAAATGACAGGTTTCTTTCTTTCTTCTTTCTTTCTTTCTTTCTTTCTATCCTTCCTTCCTTCCTTCCTTCTCTCTCTCTCTCTCTTCTCTCTCCTCCTTTCTTCCTTCCTTACTTCCTTCCTCTCCCTTTTTCCTTTCTTTCTTTCTTCCTTTCTTCTCTCTCTCTCTCTCTCTCTCTGTGTCTCTGTCTGTGTCTCTCTCTCTTACTTTTTGAAAGAAATGCCTCTTCCTCTCTCTTCCACCTTAGGATCATACTGTATTCAGGCCTCAAGATACAACAATAGAAAAAGTGATGGAGGTTGTCCTTTGATGGCCCAGAAGGCATCTTCCCAATGGTTTGCACTTGGGCAAGGTGTTTGTTGGACCTAATCACTTTAGAACCTAAACACTTCAGGATAATCCTGAGTGTTATCTTTGAAATGAATGTTGTTTTTCTTAGTTTTCTTCAGTCCTTTGAAAATAATATGATATACCTGTTAGTTTTGACAAACTGTGTTTCTCTCTCTCTGTGTGTCTCTCTCTTTTATTCTTCATTAGAAGAGATGAGTCACTGGGGAAGAGAGGGAGGAGGGATACAATTAGAGATGAAGGTGATACAAAACCAAAAGGTATCAACAGAAAAAGAGAACTGATAGATATGGATTTGCATCTTTAGTCCAAGAGCACAACAGAATGACTCAGGGCTGTTGTTAGCTGGATGTGGGTTTGTTGACCTCCTGGGATGCTACCTTTTGGGGTGTGTGTGTGTGTATGTGTGTGTGTGTGTGTGTGTGTGTGCATGTGTGTGATTTAGTGTCCAGGCTCAAATTGCTACTAATGCAATTTATTGCCAGCAGCACCATAACCACCTACTTTTGCATGAGAGGAGAGAATCTGAAATTGCCTCTGCAGAAAGAGCACTGGTTCTGCAGTTAAAAGACCTGGGTTCAAATCCTCTCCTCTGACCCTTAGTACCTATGTGACCTTGGTATGTCACTTAGTTTCCCTGGGTCTCAGCTTCCCCTTCTGTAAAGCAAGGGGATTGGACCAGATGACTTAGAGTTCTGTGATGCTAATAGCAGGGCCCATGATAAATGATAAATGTGTATTTTATATACTTTCTACTCCTCTCAGCTTTGCATGACTTGGGCAAGTGCCCCACCCTTCTTATAACTGATTACATGGGTGCTAGGGATATCTATATCTATATACACACGCATACATATGTAGATATATATATACACACATTATATATACACACATATACATACATATATACATATACACACATACACACATGTAGAGAGAGATAGGTACACACACATATATATACACACATACACATGAACACATATATAGAGAGAGGTATATAGATACACACACAGAAACATACATACACAATACACATACATATATGAAGATAGGTATATTGATATATATATATACACATATATACATAAACATACATACATACACACACACATATATAGAGATAGGTATATAGATAGACACATACACATATATTTATATACACACATATACATACATATAGAGATAGGTATATAGATATATACCACATATATACATACACACATATATATCCATACACGTAGAGAGATATATAGCTATACACACTTATACATACACATTAACATGCATAGACATATATACATACATAGATATATAGAGAGAGATGGGTATATAGATATATACACATACACACACACACACACATATATATATACACATAAACATAGGTATACACACATACATACAGAGAGAGAGATAGGTATATAGATATATACACACATATACATACACACACATACACATCACTGTGTATCAAAGCAGTTCCTGAAATGACCAGGGTTTGTGAGATTTTGATTATTTTGGGATGAACAAATGGCAGATACATGGGAGCAAATGTTGCCATCCTCTTGTTCCAGTTACCATGCTCTGGAAGCCTGCAAATTGCTGGGAGCATGGGGGATTGC
>NW_020951112.1:3426829-3431633 GCF_900497805.2 Vombatus ursinus | reverse complement strand
TAAATGATGTCTAGCTTGAATTATAATCTCTTTAAAAATTGTAAATGAATGAACAGTAATGTATATAGCGCCTCAACTGAGCCACAAGTTTTTTTCTTAAAAAATAAAATTCTCTCTGTCTGGAAAAGTGAATTTAAGCCCCTCAATCGGGTACTAATGAAAGAAAGGAAATGATACCAATCCCATGACTTGCCATTTTTCCACTAAATCACTCTGCTTCTCATATACTGAATTATGTGATATAAAATAATTTGTTAAGCTACACACCTCTGAAATATTATCTATTGAAGGTGTTATGAGAAAACCATTCTGTAATAAAATTCTCCAACCAGATAATTTTCATAAAAAGAAGGCAATAAATGCAATTAATCAATTTGAACTCTTTATATATAAGGGGATGAATGACAGCATTCAGGAAAATTTTGCCCTGTAATTGAATTTGTAAATTGCATGTCAAGTTACTCCTTTATGGCACCATTGACCATCCCTGCAACTTTCTGGACCAAAATTCCCTTCTTCCCCAGCCACTACTCTCCTATGTGGGTTGTCTCCCTCTATTAGAATGTTAACCCCTTGAGAACAGGGATTGTCTTGGGGAAGGGAAGAAGGGAACACATATTTATCAAGCACTTACTCTGCCAGGCACTGTGCCAAGAGTTTTACAAATATTATCTCATTTGATCCTCACAACCCCCCCCGGGAAGTAGGTGCTATTATTATCCCCATTTTTCAGATGAGAAAACTGTGGTGGACAGAAGTTAAGTGACTTGTCAAGAGTTATGCAGCTAGCAAGTGAGGCTGGATTTGAATTCAGGTCTTTCTCACTCAATGCACTGTCTACTGTACCACCTCATTGCCTAGAAAAGGTCATTAGGTAAATACATGCTAGGAAGAGAAGATGAGTGCATCTTCAGGTGGTAAAACAAAGTGACATTGGGTAGAGAGTCAGAGCATCCCCTCATACTCTTGTAATGTCATGACACATCTGCTGTCTCTTTAGAATGTAAACTTCTTTTTTGGTTTGTTTTTATTTTTTTTTTTAGAATGTAAACTTCTTAAAGATAAAAGGGCTTTTATTTTTGTCTCTGTAACCCTAGGGCCTAACACAGTGCCAGGTATATAGTTAACACTCAATAGTGCTTGGTGGTTGATCAGCTGAGTCAGAAGAAATTGAGGCCCTCTAGTATTTTGGGTAGATCCCCCTGGAGCAAAGGGAGGACACGGACAAGTGTCCCACAGCATGATCGGGCACGGGTGAGTCGCCATATGCATCATTGGAGGGCACATCCAAATGGATGGATCAGATATGTTTGAGTATCAGGTACTTAATCCAGTCACTGGACTAGATACTGAGGAGACAAAGACAGTCCCTGAAGCAGTCCCTGCCTCCAAGGAGCCTATATTCCATTGGAGAAGAAAACCTCTGCCCATTAGAATCTATAAAATATAGGGTATCCCCAAAATCTTAGGATAGTTTAAAACTATTAAAGGTCTGAATGGGAGTAAAAGATGTTGTCAGGGATGTTAGGATAAGGAGATAGGCTAGTCAGGATGTGACAATGAGTGATGGAAGGTTGACAGCCAGACTATTCCCCATTCCTCTATAATGGCAGGTTCCCCCATCTTCTCCTGTACAGTTGATGTAACAGCTTCCTGTAAAGCTTAAAATGGCAATAAGACTTTTGGGACATCCCATATATACAAACTGAATATGAGTTAAGTTGGGTGGTGCATGTAAAGGACTCCCCCCAGCCTTCTCTTATAATGAAGCTAAGCAAGACAAACCAGCACATCAGACAAGTTTCACATTATATATTCCATTCTGTGCTTCTAGTTGTTCACTTTAACTATTAAGAGGAAGGAGGTAAGAATTTAAAAAAAAAAACAACCTATTGAAAGTGTGTTGGACAAGTAAACACACCAACTACGCCATTTCTTAGGGAAGAGACATAGGAGGGCTTCTAGAACCTCTCTCACTAGCAGGTTCACTTTTGATCCGCTCAGACAGAAAGACAGGAATGGAGTCATAATTAAAGGGTTAAATAAGCTTACTTTATTCTAGTCTAGTATTCTCAAAGGGGGTTTGCTGATAATGGGAGCACCAACTCCTATAGCATTCCCCAAGAACCCTTCTCGCCAGGGCTGGTGTGAAGTGGGAGGCAACTCCCCCTCGTCTCGATGGGGTCAGTCGAGACCAGCACAACTTGTGCACTCTTCTAAATTCCCTCAAGCCTCAATAGGGGCCAGTTGAGTCAAACACACAGATTTCCCCTCCCAAGCCTTGATGGGGGCTGATCAAGGCATGCACAGCATTCAGCCTGCACATTCACCCCATGGGGGTCCCCAGTCACTGACCAGTGCCCACTTGCTTTATGGGGCAACAGACAAAGAAGGCACATTGCCAGCAATAGCCTTACAATTTTACATCACTTCATCCCTATATCTACTGCTCAAGCATGGTAGGAACTGTTTTGAACCATGTTGGTGAGAACTCTTATCTAACACTTGGGAAGTAGAGATTATTATGGCTATGGATCCTGGGGAGAAAACTCTAAGAAAGAATAACAGAAAATCCACTTTACACACACTAAAATTCACCTTATTTACAAAGTGTTATTGGAAAGGTAAGGTCTTTTTAAAATTAATTAATCAATCAATCAATCAATCAATCAATCAGCATTTATTTAGGCTTATGTGCCGGGTACTGTGTTAAGTGTTGTTGTTGAGTTGTTTCAATTGTGTCTGACTGTTCATGACCCCACTGGGGATTTCCTTGGCAAAGATACCAGAGTGCTTTGTCATTTCCTTCTCTAGCTCATTTTACAGATGAGGAGACTGAGGCAAATAGGGTTAAGTGACTTGTCCAGGGTAATATAGCTAATAAGTGTCTGAGGCCATATTTTAACTCATGAAGATGAATCTTCCTGACTTCAGACCTGGTGCTCTAGCCACTGTGCCACCTAGCTGTCTACTGTGTTTAGTACAAGAGATTCAAAGAAAAAGCTTTGGTGAAAGATAACAATGGTTCCTGCCCTCAAAAGCTTACATTCTAACTGAGGAGATACATAAACACAAATGGACACATGTAAGAAAAATAGCATAATAATGATAATAACTAGTAATTATATTATACTTTAAGGTTTGTGAAGCACTTTACATGTATTATCTTGTTTAAAACTCATAATAACCCAATGAGATAGGTCCAAATGGAGATACAGGAGATACAATGAGATAGGTGTAAATGGAGATTTTACAGATGAGGAAACAGGTTGAGAGAGGTTTTGACTTGGGTGGGCAGAGTCACATGGCTTACAAGTGTCAGAGGCAGAATTTGAACTTAGGTCTTCTTGACCAATTCAACTCTATCCACAATGCCACCTAGCTGCCCAAGGACATGGCAGATGGTAGCTAGTTAGATGGCCCCACTCCCACAGTTACAATCATTTTATTCCTTCTATGCTCACCACAATTTCCCTAATTCAACCTAAACCTTTCTTTCCTCCTCTTTCATTTTCCTGTTCAGAAAAATCGATGGGACCAATGTGGAAGAAGATAGCATTGAGCTGAATGAAGAGGGGCAGCCAGTGCAGGTTCCAACTCGGGGCGCCCCTCGTTGTGACTGCTATTGCTGTGGGGTACCCAAACGCTACATCATTGCCATTATGAGTGGCCTCGGTTTCTGCATTTCTTTTGGAATACGGTGCAACCTAGGAGTCGCCATTGTGGAGATGGTCAATAACAGTACTGTGTACATAAATGGGAAGCCAGAAGTCCAGGTAGGTGAATGTTTTATGATGTGAATTCATTCCGTTAGGATAATTCTTGGGTTTAACCCTCCCCTTCAATTCACTAATTTCCAAATGGATGCTTTTAATAGGGTAGAGATTATGGGATGGAGTCCAGTTCACTTCATATGGAATGGTTGTTGTTGCTTGTCCTTCGTTCTTGAAGGGGACCATGACGTTAGGAAGATGATGCCATGACCTGCAAGTGGATTGGATTTAAGTGAGGGAGGGCTGTGCAAAGTCACCAGGGCTCCATTGATTACTCCATCTCACTTAGGCAGGAACACTTCTTAAATGACTTAATAAACAAAAGGTATTTATTAAGTGGTCACCAAGTGGTGTAATACATAGAGCTGGCCCGAAAGCCAGGAGGACCCGAGTTCAAGTCCCTGTCCTGACACCATATGGGTAGTAAGATTCTGGGCAGGTCACTTTACTGCTTGCTCTAGATTATAAATGGACCTCCACTAGTAGAGGGAGTTTTTTCATCCAGGAAATCTCCATGTATTAGCAGAGCTGGAGCACAGGTCATTTTGACGACAGCTCACAAATTTAGGTCTGGAAAAGATATTTAAGGCTACTTCTTTTTACAGATGAGAAAGTGGAGGCAGAAGGCAGTTAAATGTCTTGCTCAGGGCCATACAGAAGCAGGATTTGAACCCATATCTTCCTGAATCCAATCCAATTTAGTCACCATGGTGACTCAGAGGCCATCTCTCCACCTGTTTCACAACTTTGTCTTTTCTTAAAAGCAAAATTTTCCAGGCATTGTTCCAGGTATTGGGGAAACAAAGTAAAAAATAAGCTCTACTTTATATCAGGGAAGAAACAACATGTACTACACAGGCAAGAAAATACTAAATACACACAAGGTAAATACAAAGTAATTTTGGGTTGGTCCTCAGGGAAGATGATAAAGAATCAAGTTTGTCTTCTTTTGAATCAAACTCAGAATCTAAGTTGAGACTGTCCTTAAAAAATAGATAAACCAGTCATTTAGTCAGTCAACAAAGCTATTA
>NW_020951112.1:3386321-3426819 GCF_900497805.2 Vombatus ursinus | reverse complement strand
TTATTCTTGAATTGAACTGAATACATATCCATTTAAGACTCCTCAATATATCCTTACCTATTCACCAGTGAATCTTAGAGTTTCAGGATGGAAACCCCCTTTATTCAAGAAGATCGCAGGTTTTGGTGGGGAATGGACTAAAATGAGTGAATACAACCACAGAAAGGCTTCTTACTAATACCTTTTGGTTCCATTGTGTAACGTGTGCTCTGAGAATCCCCTGGCGCCTTTCGGGAATTGTGTCTCAGGCATTTTTTTTTTTTTGAAGGCTTGTGTATATCAGTGTGGCTTCAGATGTGTATCACATGTCTTATTTCAGTCCTTTGTGAGGAAGCCCAGCTAATTAAAAGGCCTCTGCTGAGGCCCAGAGAAAGATGACTTGCAGCTTTGCATTTGTTTATTGCCTGGAAAGATAGGGCTAGGTCAATAGCATGGGCTTTGTGGAAAGACATTTTAATAACCCCCCTAGAACAATGCTTGTGGGGACTCTGCAATTTCCATGGTCTCAGGCCCCCACCTCCCTCTGCACTGAGACCCCCTGAAAAGCTGATTCTAATCTAAAATATTCTCCACCGGCCTCGACCAGCCTCCAGCTCACAGGCTCAGTAATATTTGGAAAACTGGGGTCCAGTGCTTACTTTGGATGCTGTTGGAGGCCAGTTACCCCTAGGAACTACATTGGTCTCCTTCCTTCCTTTACTCATTTTGATATTTCTGCACAGTTACTGACCATTTTTAGAAAGAGGAAAATGATGATAATAATAATAAGAAATAATGATGATGATGATGATGATGACAATAGGTCACATTTATGTGTGACCCTGGGCAAACTATTTTACTTCCTCTGGGCCTCAATTTTTTCATCTGTAAAATAGAAAGGGGAAAGGACAGTTAGACTAGATGGTCTTTCCAGCTATAAATTTATGATCCCATGGAATATTTTTGTATTTATCTCATTTGATTCTCCCAACCACTCTGTGAATGAAAATAGGGGTAGAGAGCGACTTTTGATTTCATTGGTACAGAAAACGCCCAAGTGAGGAATCTCTCTTTACCAGTGCAGGTTGGCACCCTCTCTGAGACTTCCGGTCTCTACAGCCCTGAGAAGTTAGGCAATTTGCCTAGGAGGACACAGCCTGGGTGTGTTAGATTCAGGACTCGGACCCAGGTCTCTTCAAGGCTAGAATGCAACCACCATTCCAAGGCTTCCTTTTTTTGTATCAGGCATCTTCTTAGCATTCTGGCAGTGCCAATGGACCCCTTCTCAGAGTGCTGGCTTATTGCCTACATTCATAATTCAAACAACTGTTAAGCCTCAGTTAGAGGTTAGTGAAGATAAAGATGTAATTTTTTTCTCATCCAAGTTCATGGATGCCCTGAAATCTATTGATGGACCATTGGACCCCAGGGCAAGAGCCCTTGTATCATGCCATGTTGCCTTGGTGAATAATAGCTAACATTTAATTATCATTTCAAGGTTTGCAAATTACTCTATATACATTATGCCATTTTATCCTCACAGCAACTCTGTGAGGTAGGTAGTATTATTATTCCCATTTTATAGATGAAGAAACTGAGGCTGACATAGGTTGAGTGACTTGCTCAGGGTTGTAGCAGGTAAATCTCTTCAGTGAGATTAGAACACAGGTCATTCTGATCCCAAGTCTAGCTCTTCATAAGTGCTATTCTTAGTCATATTATATAGATGAGGAAACTGAGACTCAGCGAGGTCGAAATCACTTGCGCCTGGTCATACTTGGGATTTAACCCCAGGTCTTCCTGACCACAGATCCCATGCATAGCAAGAAGACATAATTTTGCTAAGCTCAGCAGAAAAGAAAGGACCAGATATAGCCAAGGACATTTGACATTGTGTGTGCTCGGGCGGACGAGGGGGGAGGTAAGTAAAGATCTGGCTTGTAACCAAATGGGAAAAAAAAATGACTTCATTGCCATAGCTGAACGTGTTCAACCTTATAATGAAGAGCGAAATGTCTAAATGAGAGAGAAAGGGCTCTGAGAAGCTGCTGAGAAATCCTTTGGCCATGAGGAGAAACCGGGGTGGTTTGTGATGAAATGCTCTCTAATCCCCATTTCCAAAATGAGAAGAAATGCTATCCTAGGGCCACAGCAGAGGGAGGAAAATCTTGTCCATTTTCCAGAGTAATAGTCAGCTTAACCCAGTTCAGCAGAAATCTTTGAGCATTTGCTCTTTGTAAGTCTGTTTCAATCTGATGTGGAAGTGTATAAAATAAAATGTAATGAAAGTTTATAATAACCAGAACCTAGGAAGAAGGGTTGAGCTACATGCTGATGATCTATTCAAAATACTTTGAATTTTTGTAGCACTTTCAAATCAATTTAATAGATAAATACTAAACATCGGTTTATCTGTGTGACCTTGGACAGGTCACTTACCATCCTGGGCCTTGGTTTCCTCATTCGTACAATAAAGGAGATAAACTAGATTGCCTCTGAGGTCTTTTTCAGTCCCAAATGTATGTATGATCTTATTATCTGGACCAGGGCAGCTTGGTGGCACCATAGTGCACAGAGCACTGGGCTTTGGAATCAGAAAGACTCATCTTCATGAGTTCAAAGCCTTAGATAGTTATTGGCTATGTATGACCCTGGGCAAGCAACTTCAGCCTGTTTTCCTCAGTTTCCTCATCTGTAAAAATGAGCCAGAGAAGGAAATGGCAAACCACTGCAGTGTCTCTTCCAAGAAAACCCTAAATGGGGTCACAAAGAGTCAGACACAACTGAACAATAACAACATTATCTGGGCTAGGCGCTTGGGTTACAAAGGTGAAAAACAAAAAATAATTGTGTGTGTGTGTGTGTGTGTGTATACACAAACATACATAATAAAAACAAAGCAATTCGTTTTGTGGGAGGGTGGTAGACACTAGCATGGCCCTGAGAGGAAATTCATTTGAACTGAGCCTTGAAGGGAATTTGTGGTTCCAAGGAGCAGAGGTAAGAAGGGCGAGCATCCTGTCTGAGTCAGCTTGGGCAAAGACACACTTTATACTTTGCAAAACACAAGGGATCCTAGGGCTGGAACTGGGAGGGACCTTACAGACCTTGAAGTCTAACCTCCTCATTTTACAGAAGAGGAAACTGAGGCCAGACTTGCCCAGGGTTACACAGGTAGTCATTAGAAAGCCCAGGACTGGAACCCAGCTCCCTGATATCAGATCCAAAACAATTTCCACCGGACCTTGTTGCCTTCCCATTCCAGGCCTACAACAACATGGTAAGTAAGTAGAATGGATATTATCATTTGACAGATGAGGGTGTCAGCTTTGAATTTAGTTTAATTTATCTGAGCCTCAGTTTACTTACATGTAAAATGAGTAGGTTGGACTAGGTAGTCTCTGAGGTAGATTTATGGATCTATGCCACTCCAGTGGACAGGGAGTTGTTAACCTTTTCGTGTCATAGGCCTCTTTTATAATCTTTGGCCATTTTTACAGTTGTGTCCAACTCTTGGTGACTCCAACTGGGGTTTTCTTGGCAAAGATTCAGGAGTATGCCGTTTCCTTCTCCAGCTCATTTTTATAGATGAAGAAACTGAGGCAAACAGGATTAAGTGACTTGCCCAGGGTCACACAGCTAATAAGTGTTTGAGGCTGGATTTGAACTCAGGAAGATGAGTCTTCTTGACTCCAGGCCCAGAACTCTATCCACTAGGCCTTCTAGTGAAGCTTACAGACACCTCTTCAGAATCATATTTTTAATGCATAAAATAAAATATCCAGGTTTACAAAAGAAATAACTATGTTGAAATATAGTTATCAAAATATTAAAAGAGCAAGTCCATGGTCCCCTGGCAAAAATTCCCCAAATAGACCAGTCAGTGAAAATAATTATCAGGGGTTTTTTTTTTGATGGCACCCAAATCCCAGATGACTTATTTTCTCATTCACAGAGAGCACAATTTAACTGGGACCCAGAGACAGTCGGACTCATCCACGGATCTTTTTTCTGGGGCTATATTATGACCCAGATTCCAGGAGGCTTCATCTCAAATAAATTTGCTGCAAACAGGTAAGAATCACTGGAACAACACACTCGTCAGTTTTAAATTTAGCTTTAAATTTTGCAAATCATTTTAAAAATTCTTTTTTATGGTATTTTCTTTTTTCCAATTATATGTAAAGATCATTTTTAACATTCATTTTAAAAAAATTTGAGTTCCAAATTTTTCCCCCCTCCTCTTTGTCCTCCCTATAAAGGTAAGAATTTTAAATAGGTTATATAATACAAATACTTTCTCATCTTTGTTCTTATACCAACTCGGGGAGGTAGGGGGCTATTATTATCCCCATTTTACAGATGAGGAAACTGAGGCAGGCAGCAGTAGAGTGACTTGCCTAGGGTCATGCAGCTAGATGTCTGAAGCTGGATTTGGACTCAGGTCTTCCTGATTCCAGGCATAGCGATCTATCCAGTGTACCACCTAGCTGGACTACATGTGAACCTGTGAATTTCTTTTATGTGGAATTTCTTTTAAAACTTAAATTACATTTAATGCAGTAGTAATAAAATTGTTCTGTTTGTTTGTGGCTCCATCTGAACTTCTGTTTGTGCCCCTTTTCCTGGATATTCCTCTGACTCAGGCTTTCTTCTGGGATCTCTAAATGTCAGTTTCTAGGAGATACCATAGGTAGCTTTTACTTGAGACCGGGAGTTCTGAAACTTTTATGTGTCATGGCCCCTTTGGACAGTTTTATGAAACCCAAGTGTGGTTTCCCAGAATAATGTTTTTAAACATTAGGATTTTTTTCCTTTGCAACTAGGATTGCAAAGGAAACCAAAGGTTAGTGAAAATAAAGATAGAATTTTTTTCCCCATAAAGTTCACAGACTCCCTGAAATCAATCCGGAGACTACTTTGGGGTCCATGGGCTCCATCCAGGCTAAGACTTTCTACTTTAGAAGAACTATACAAGGCATCAGTTCTGTCCTTACTAATTCTAAAGAAAGCTACAGAATTCCTTTCTGCCAAGTGGCTGAGCAAAGACAAGAAGATCTGAGTGAAAGAAGTCATTCTTCCTAACAATTAGAGCTAATCAAAAGTAGATTGGGTTACTTGAGAGGTAGTGAGTTCCCCATCACTGGATGAATTCAAATGAAAGTTGGATGACTATTTGTTGGAAATGGAGAGGCAATTCAGGCACAGACTGTGTTCTGAGGTTCCTTCTGAGATTCTGCGATTCTGTAATTGGATTTAGGAGCTGAAAGAGAGAGAAAATCAAAACACCAGGGTTTCGTTTTGGTGCTAGCTAGTCAAAAGGTAAACATCTATCTGGAGTGCCAGTCAAAGGACTGAAAAATCAATCGATCAACAAGCATTTATTAAGTACCTTATCAAGTGCCTGGCACTCTCCTAGGCACTAAGGCTATAAATGACAAAGAACGAAATGATCCCTGCCCTCAAGGAGCTTACATTCCTTTCAGGAAAACACACATAATTCTCAATTTCAATAGCCTTTCCAACACAGATACTGTTATTCTAACTTAAGAAGTGAGATAAAATCTTCAGAGTATCATTCTATGAAGAATGAGTCTGGAGACAGAGATTGTTAAGAACTATGGTTTTAGAGAAATTAAATAACAGAGAAAGAGGTAGAACTTTTCTGGAGACAACCAATTTAACTCTTATCTTGCAAAAATAAAATGAAGAGAATTTAGAGTAAGAGTCAGCTCTAATCCTAAGTTCTTGAGAAGAGACTTTATTTGATGTTCTGAGTGAAATGAATGTTGGGACTGTGTTTCCAGAAGTCACTTGCAGTTAATAGCACCGATAGGTAAGATTTATGTTACACTTTACAGTTTGCAAAGCATTTGTGATCTTATTTGCTCTTCTCAACAACCCTGTGAGGTAATGTTTTCCCCTTTTACAGATGAGGAAACTAACAGGTTAATTGACTTGTACAGTGTCACAGAGTCTGAGATGGGGTTGGAACTCAGGTCTATCTCACCGAACATTCAGCTCTTTATCTACTATTTTACCTGGCTGTGCACAGCAATGGATTTAGGTGCTACTATATGTGATTTTTTTTCCTCATAGCTAAAGCATTGTGAATAAATAGCCATGTCTTTCTGTTATTACTTGCTATATTACAATGAACATAAATTGTATAATCAGTAACTGAGGAGACTGGGGATATGTGTGTAAATATGATTTTGTATTTATAAAATTTATATTTGTATAATTTCATTAATGTATAGAAAGATAAGTAATAATCTGGGGCAAAAGAGATCTCTCCAGTATATTCCAAATTAATTACTTAGTCAATTAGCTTAAGGCCCTCACATTAGCAAGCTCTGGTTCTAGAGAAGCATTTGATTAAGTTTCTCTTTAGAAAATACCTTGTAAATCAAATTCCCAAAAAAACATAAATAATAACAATTCAAGCAAAAATATGGTCATTTTCTTTAAGATGCATATTTTTATTCCTTTTAAAATGTCAGTCTCAGTTATGCATACAGTAGGTGTTCAACAAATTATTTTATATTAATCTGAATCTCAGGAATACTAAAGAAGCTGGGCATACCCACTTCATACTGTGAGGAAAAATCTAGATTTGTAGTCAAGAGGATCTGAGTTAAAATTTCAGCTTTACTTATTGCCACCGGTGTGACTTAATTTTGCTGGAAGCATCCCTCTTGGATGGTTCACTCAGTTGCTGTGCTGGACAAGCAGGGTGCTTGGCTTCTGGGCTAGGCTAGGTGGCTTCCTGTAGTTCACAGAGGGTCTGAGTCCTTACTGAGTCCATAGCCAGCACTTTTTACACTCCAGCTGCTGCCTCACAAGTGTTGCAGGATATTTGGACCTTTGGAAACCTACAAAGTGACCCAGGCCTTCCATCTCAGGATACCAGCTCAACAAAAATAAATAAAATGAGCAAACCTAAAAGGCAGCCATGTGCTCATGGACACATGACAGTCAAGGGAGAGAATCAGTTCAGCCACCCTCCCTCTGCTCAGTTCTCATGAGTCCTAACTCAAAAGTCAAAAGGAAGAGACAGAAAGCAAAGGGTAGGGGGTGGGCAATGATATCCCTTTTGTAAGTCTACTGAGTTGTGGCTCAGAATTCAGTTAGGGAACTTTTTGTGATTTTTCATTTGTAAGCTCTTGAGTCATGAATGGCTCTCCCCAGCTTTCCACACAGAGAACTGGAACCAGGAAGAGGAATATCTATCTGTACATACACTCTATAATTCACCAGGAAGGGCAAATCTGAGCATGTCTGCCACTGTTACCTTAAGTAACCATACTTAAGACACAACTCTTGTTACTGAGGGGAACAGGTAAAGACCTTCTGTAGAAACTGATTTTTTTTTTAGAAAGTTAGGAATTCCAAGAGGTGGAGGTATCGAGGGAATGCATACTAGGAATGGGGGAAGAGTCAATGCAAAGGCATGGAGGTGGGAAATAGAATAACCTATGTGTGAGGAACAAGGAGTCCAGTAGAGTGTGTAAAGAGGAGAGATGTGTAAGAAGACTGGAAAGTCAGAGAAGTTTTAAATGTAAAATGGAGGCATTTATATTTGATCCTGGAAGTAATGAGAAGCTATTAGAATGAAGAGAGAGATGGAGACAGAGATAGATAGATAGATAGATAGATAGAGAGAGAGAGAGAGACAGACAGACAGACAGACAGACAGACAGACAGACATGGTCTGACCTGGGCTTTGGGAAAATCATTTCCTTTGGGAGTTGAGGGGAGGATGAATTGGAGAGGGGAGAGACTGGAGGCAGAGAGGTCAATTAGGAGGCCATTGCAATAGTCCAGGCAAGAGATGATGAGGATCTGAATCAAGATATGTGAATGAAGGGGAGAGATGTTGGAGAGACAGAAATGATAAGATTTGGCAACTGTCTGAGTATGTGGGCAATATATTTTTACAAAATATGTTCAAAATAAATACAAGATAATTTTTGAGAGGGGCAGGTAGTGAGAAGCACTAGCAGCTTTCCTTCATCTGCTACATGCTAGCTGAGTGACCCTGGGCAAGTCACTTAATCTTGTTTGCCTCAGTTTCCTCATCTGTAAAATGAGCTGAAGAAGGCAATGGCAAAGCACTCGTGTATTTTTGCCAAGAAGACCCCAAATAGGGTCACAAAGGGTCAGACATGACTGAAAAATGACTGAACGACAACATACATTTATAGATGAATTGCTAATCTGCATTGGTGAATGGAGTTTTCATACCAGAAATCCCCAACATTGAGGAAATCATGGTTCTGGACTGTACCTCCCCCCTGCCCCCCAAAGCATCAGAATCCATATTCCATTGGGTTAATTCCTTATATAATACAGATGTTTGTTCTTTCTTCCAGGATTGATTTTTTAAAATAACCATGAACTACAAGTGTCTCTTTATTCCTTTCTCTTTGTAGGGTATTTGGAGCTGCTGTTTTCTTAACATCCACCCTGAATATGTTCATCCCTTCCGCAGCCCGAGTGCATTATGGCTGTGTCATGCTGGTCAGGATTCTACAGGGTCTGGTGGAGGTAGGAGACCAATTGTCCAATATGTTTATATTTTATTTTTATATTATATTTTGCTTTTGATGACGGAGTTCTTTTAAAATGCCATCTTTGTTGGTTCAACTTTAAGATGGCAACTCCATGCCCACTGTTCTGGTTTGCTTTTTGCTTCACTTTTGTTTTTGTATCCCTAGCACCTAGTGCAGTGCCTTGCACATAGTAGCATTTAATAAATGCTTTTTGATTGACTATTTTACTGCTTTTTTCAATTTCCGGTTATTAGAAAAGTGAATATTATCTCCAAAATATTCCCATGTCGTTCCAAGATACATAACGAATGACTGTTTCACACAGTATCACAAATTTAGAGCTGGAAGGGACCTCAAAGGCCATCTAGCCCAACCTTCTTGTTTTTACAAATGAGGAAACTGAGGCCTCAGGAGTGACTTGGCCATATTCTCCCAGGTAGAGACAATATTTGAACTCAGGTCCTCTAACTCCAAGGGGCAGCTAGGTGGCACCATAGTGCATAGAACACTGGGCTGGAGTGAGGAAGACTCCCTGAGTTCAAATCTAGCCTCAGACACTTATTAGCTGTATGACCCTGGGCAAGTCACTTAACCCTGTTTGCCTCAGCTTCTTCATATGTAAAATGAGCTGGAGAAGGAAATGGCAAACCACTCCAGTATGCCTGCCAAGAAAATCCTAAAGGGGTCACAAAGAATGACTGAAAAGCAACTGAACAACATCTCTGACTCCAAATCCAACATTCTTTCTACTGGCCATAGAGAGAATCATAAAGTACTTAGAACTCGAAGGCATTGAGGTGCCATCTGGTCTTCTCTTTGCTCTCTTCTCTGCCCTCCCCCTATAATGTAATGCCTTTTCCAACAAATAGAGTGCATCTGTCCTCTCTGGGCATTTCCAGCGGTGGGAAGCTCACCATAGCTGGAGGCTACCCATTTAAATCCTGGACTGCTTTAATTGTTAGTAAGCCCTTCCTTTTTTGGTCAGGACCTGTGATTTTATTGGTGGGGAGAGTTCTCAGTGAGAAAATTACTTCCACCAATGAGGAAACTCCCTTTACTAATACTAATACTCAGCAATTTTTTACAACTTAGGACCATAGGTACAAAATTAACTGGCATGTCAGAGCCCAGCTATTTCAGCATACTCTATTTATTTTTAGTTTTCCACATTCACTTCCACAAGATTTTGAGTTCCAAATTTTCTCCCCATCTCGCCCCTCCCCCCACCCAAGACATCATGCATTCTGATTACACTTTCCCCTAATCTGCCTTCCTTTCTATCATGCCCCCTTCTCTTATCCCCTCAACACACTTTTTACAGATAAGGAACGTGAGGCCCACAGTGGTTACATAGGTTGCATTCAAGTTACTCAGATGATAATTATCAGAGGTGGGAAGTAATGGTCTTTGAAGTTAATTGACTTGCCCAGGGTCACACAGCTAGGATGAGTCAGAAATAAGCCTTGAGCCCTCTTCTTACTGACTCAGGCTACTTCTTTATCCACTTTGTAAAGCTGCCTTCTCCATTTTCTTCCTTGTATTAAGGCAGACCTGCCTTCCCATAACTCAGGAGCCAGGTAGCATAGAGTATAGAGTGCTGGAATTGGCCTTGGTAAGACTTGAATTCCAATCTTGCCTCTCACACATGTGGCCATGTGACCCATTTGTTGTTCTGTTCTTTCAATCACGTTTGACTCTTCATGACCCTATTTGGGGTTTTCTTGGCAAAGATACTGGAGTGGTCTGCCATGTCCTTCTCCAGCTCATTTTACAGATGAGGAAACTGAGGCCAACAGGGTTAAGTGACTTGCCCAGGGTCTTACACCTAGTAAGTATCTGGCCTGATTTGTGAGGTCCTCCTGACTCCAGGCCTGGTGCTCTAGCCACTGTGCCTGCCAGCTGCCCTAGAATAAATCCAGTATGCGATAACTATCATGTCCTCCCTTAAATCTCTTCTACTCTAGACCAAGGATCCCCAAATCCTTTGAGGAATCCTTGTAAAATACAGTTCAGAATCTCCTCCCCACCTTAGCTGCTCTCTTTTCTAGCTTATTCACGTCCTTCCTAAAATGGGGTGCTCAAAACTGAACACATTCCTCCCTGTGGTCTGCTAGTGCAATGTGCCGTGGGATGAATTCTTCTGCAAAGTACTGACTGCCACATCTGGAAGGAATCAGTTACTCATTTATGTCATTTAGCCCAACCTGTGCGTCCAACCAACGGAGCCAAGAGAAATGAAGTGAATTGGTCCCTCTTCTAACTGGTAGCAGACTGAGAACCTCTACCCAGGTCTTTTGATTCCAGATCCTGTGTGGTTTCTACCCTTTGGCTGAGTTGCAGGAATAGACTTTGTGATTTCATTAACTTCCGGTGAGGAAGGCCCCTCCCTCAGTGCTCACGAGCATTTGCTCTGCAATGTAATGTCTTAGGAGATTTGTCTGGGGCACTGAGAGGCTAAGAGACTCAGCCAGGGTCACACAGTCAGCATCTGTGGGAGGGAGAACTTCCTGACATGGAGACCAGCTCTCTCTCCACCATGCTACATGGACATTCCAGTCTATCATTCACAGAATGCTCAAAACATTTGATTTTGGAGTAAATTTGGGAATTTCAAAGGGCAAGCTTTGCTTGAGGAGGGAGATTACATAGTGTAGCAAAGAGATTATGGCCCTGGGCAAGTCACTTAACCCCAATCGTTTGGGGGCGGGGTGGGGGGGAAGGAAAAGGGGGAGGGGGAGAGAATGGACTGGAAATCATAGAACTTGGGTTCTAAACTTACTGGACAATTTGGAGTAAATTATTCCCCCGCTTTGGGTTTCAGCTTCTTCATCGACAAAATGAGGATGTTGGATGGGCTGATAAATTAATTTTCCTTGGTCTCAGTTTCTGTATGGGCAAGGTGCGGGGTGGTGGCGGTGGACGAAAGGACCTCCAAAGTCCCTCCTGGTTCTAAATCTATGGTCTTGTGACTCTTTCTGTTCTTATATTCTGGGATTTGATGGATCTTAAAGAAACTCCTGGTCTTATTACAGTATTACTCAAACTAAAGCTTCTGATAATAATTTAATGGAATTGCTGAGTATGTGATATAGTCTGCACCAAAAAATAATGACTCATGTCAGATAAGGGGGAGCCCCATTATGAAATAAATGAAATGGAACCACACCAAATAATGTATTTTTGATACATTTGCCAGGGTGTTACCTACCCAGCATGCCATGGGATGTGGAGTAAGTGGGCACCCCCACTGGAGAGAAGCCGACTGGCAACTACCTCTTTCTGTGGTAAGTGCTTCGGAATGATGAGATCTTAAAAATTATCTATTGGTGTCATTTTGTTTTTCCGTTGCCTTCATTTTCAAATGTATTCTTTTCCCTTGTCTGGCTAATGAGCCATCCTTTCTAGCAAATAATTTTTAAAAATAGAGAAAAAAAGACAGTTTGGGGAAACCATCCAATACATCAATTGAGTCTGACAGTGTAGTATTCCACACCCACAGTCCCCCACCTCCAGAAAGAGAGAAGGGGAACATTTTCTCAGTTCTTTGCCATAACCAAGATGCTTGGTCATTGTAAGTAAACAGTGTTGGCTTTCATTTTTCAATTCTTTCTGTCTATGTTGTTACAGTCATTGGGTATGCTGGTTTTTTTTTTTTTATTCTGTTTGCTTCACCCTGCATTGGTTCATACAAGTTTCCTCTTGCTTCTCAAAGGATTATAGACTCTGATAGAGTTAAGAAACGACCTTGGAGATTAATGAGTTCAGTCCCTTCATTTTACAGAGGAAGAAACCAAGGCCCTAAGAGAGTATTTGTTGGGGCAGCTGCGTGGTGCAGTGGATAGAACTCTAGCTTTGGAGTCAGGAGGACTTGAGTTCAAATCCAGCCACAGACACTTAACACATACTAGCTGTGTGACCCTGGGCAAGTCACTTAACCAATTGCCTCATATTAAAAAAAAAAAGAGAGAGAGTATTTGTTGCTGTTGTCCAGTCATTTCAGTTGTACCCACCTCTTGATGACCCCATTGGGAGTTTTCTTGGCAAAGATCCTAGAGTGGTTTGCGATTTCCTTCTTGAGGTCATTTTACAGATGAGGAAACTGAGGCAAATAGGGTTAAGTGATTTGCCTAGGGTCACGTAGATGGTAAGTGTCCAAGGTCAGAACTGAGCTCAAGTCAAGGCTCATCACTCTATTGTACCACGTAGCTGCCAAGAGAGTAAATAATTGTCGAAGGAACTCAGCTGTGGTACGATGGAAAAAACTCTGGCTTTGGAATCACAGTGCCTTGATTCAAATCTCCTCTTTGCCACTTACTACTTGGATAATCATGGGTGACATTTCCTTTTTAGGCCCTCAGTTTACTCATCTGTAAAATGACATGGTTGGATGTCATAACCTCTAAGATGAGGGTTAGTAGCAAGGCCAGAACTCGAATCCCTTTATCCAGTGTTCTTTGCACATCACCTTTATATTTCTGCCATATTCACATTATTTTTCAAGGTACTTTAATACATTTTTAATAAAGTTAATAATAAATTTTCAATTAATTAATTTAGATTAATGATTAATCATTAATTTTAAAATAAATTTTCCATTGATTTACTTAGCATGAATAAGGAACAAGGAAAATCTTGGCTACTAGGAATTGGCAGACCCTGGAATTTTAATCTGTAATCCTCCACCCACATAGGAGGGAGGCCCCTCCCTCCTAACCTAACTTCCCTCCAGGAAGTGGCTTCACCATTCACTTTAGCGTTCCTGTTGCTCCTAAAAGGACTACTTGGGTGGTATCTCTAATCATTCCAGTGAGAGAAAGAGAGAATGTTTCATGTTTTCTTCCTTACTGTTTCTCATGTTTAAAGGTACAGGTTGAACTGGGGAATGTTTTGAAACATTCATCAAAATGTAAATGGCACCTCTCATGACTCATTCCAGAGAGAACAGTTTTTTTTTTTTAATACTTTCCAATAGCTTTTTCCATTCTTGCCTTTGGGCAGGGATTTTGTCCTTGTGAATTTTTAAATCTTTTTAAAAATTTGTCCCTTTCTGGTTCCCCCTCCATGGAAATAATGTGGTATAGTTCCTAGAGATCTGGTTTTAAGGGTCAGCTATACCTGATTGTGTCCTGTATTGGCTGTGTGCTTCTGGGAAAGTCACTACATTTTTCTGTGTCCCAAGCAGACTAGACTATGTTGTAGAAAAAAGGGGCCAATCTATTGTGGTAGAAGAATTTCCTGACCTATGAGTTCCCCATACCAGTGATCTCACAGGTCCAGGCCCTGTCCTTCTTTCTAGTTAGCTCATTTCTGGGTCTTTTTTCTAGAGAGGCAATGTAATATGGCATCGTACCACAGTGGATAGCTGAAGTTGGAGCCAGGATGACCTGGGTTCATGTTCCACTTCTGATATAAGCTAGCTGGCTGACTCTGAGAAATTAACTTAACCTCTCTGTGCCCCAGGCCCCTCTCTAAGACTGTATAAATAGCAGAAAAGGTACCAGTCTGCATTGAGAGAGAGCATTTTCTCATCTGGACGTTCCCTATGCCAATAAAACCATAGACCCAGTTTTTACCCTTTCTACTTAGAATGATCTAGGCCTGTTAGAGACCCAGGGCCAACTCTAAGTGGGAAAATACCAATGGACCCCACCTGCCCTTCAGCACACGTAGAGCCTGGAGGGGTAGACCTTCTTTCTTATGCACTATGTTGTCTAAATGGGAGTAACCAGCAGCCACTCCCACTTCCTGGCTACATTCCCCAATGGGCCTAGGGATGATTGGGCTCCACTAGAAAACTATGAAACAAAGGTCAAGTGCCTTAGATTTTCCAGCTAAGGTGTGGCCTTATCTTAAAGAATTCTCAGAGCTGGAAGGGTTCCCAAAGTCATCTCACCCAATCCATATCTGACCAAGGACCCACTTTACAATAGCCCCAATGAATATGTAGACATCTCTGTTGGAAGAGCTCCAGGATGGGGAACTCACCAACTCCTGAGGCAACCTATTTTATTTTGGAACAACTCTCCAGGTTAGGAAAGTTTTGTTTGCATGTTTCGATCAGATCTACGAATTTATCCATATAGGGAACTCCCAGTGAAGAGAACAGCCATCCATGGGTGCTGAACAGCAACTCCATTCCAACTTCTAATAATCTTCTTTGTAACTGGGCCTCACTTTCCCACGTGTAAAATGAGGGGCCTCTAAATCCCTTCTAGCTCAAAATCTATAATCCATAATTAATTAATTGTTATTAATCTGTGATTCTAATTGCTCCTTTATTCATCTTTAGCTTTTCCCTCTTTACAAGTTTCTTTTTCTCTTCCTATAGATATGTACTAATCTCTGCTATTCAAAAAATTCTTTACTTTGCCAGTCTATATTGTCAAGCTATGCTTCTGAAGTTATCCTTCATTTCCTTGCTAAGCTTCTATTTTCTAACAAAGGTGTTTATTTTTAAAAGCATTTATTATTTTTCCCTCCCATGGTACCCTCAACTGAACAATAAGATGGAAAATAAATTCCTCATAACAAATTGGGGCGTCTAGGTGGCATGATGGATAGAGCACCAAGCCTGGAGTCAGGAATACATGAGTTCAAATCCAGCCTCAGACACTTCCTATCTGTGTGACCCTGGGTGAGTCAGTTAACCTTCTTTGCCTCAGTTTCCTCATCTGTTAAAATGAGCTGGAGAAGGAAATGGCAAACCACTCCAGTATCTTTGCCAAGAAAACCCCAAATGGGGTCACAAAGAGTCAGAAACAACTGAAACAGCTGAGTAACAACCACAGCCTAACAAAAATGCTTAGTCCAACAAAACTGATTCCCACATTGGTCATATTCAAAAAATAGATGTCTCGTTCTGTATTTAAGTCCATTTCCTCTTTGGCAGGAGGTGGGTAATGTGTTTCATCTTTAGTTCTCTGGACTCACGGTTTATCACTGCGCCGGTCAGAGTGAGCTAGTCTTTTCAAAGCTGCCTTCTTCTATGGTGTGGTTGGCATTGGATAAATTGTTCTCCTGGTTCTTCTCACTTTGCTCTGCGTCAGTTCATTTCTAGTTCTTTCTAGTTTTCTCTGAAACTGTCCATTTCATCCTTTCTAATGGCCACTAATATTCCACTTCATTCATATACCACAATTTGTTTAACCATTTCCCAATAGGAGTTTCTAGTTTTTAACTACTGTGAAAAGAGCTATTATAAATATTTTGTACATATAGGTCTCTTTCCCCTCTCTTTAATATCTTTGGAGTATAGCCCTAGTAGTGGTATCACTAGTTCAAATAGTATGTGCAGTTTGGTAACTTTGAGGTCATAAAGCTCCTTGAATTCCTGGTATGTCCTAAGCCTGTGGCCCTTGACATCAGTGCCATCACCTTGTGGCAGATATTCTGTGTCACGTGGCTCCTAGTTATTTCTGGCAGAAGATTGGACCCCATTTAGAAGGACAAGCTTCAAGTGGGTTCATATCCCAATAACATCTGCGGGTCTATTTATCGGAGACCTTTGGCGTGAAGTCTAGCCTGGGATTGTGGGGTTTGAAATTGGGATAGAGGTAGGACTTGGAGATACAGATCTGAGATGAATTGAAATAGCAGGTTGGAGTTATGGGGGTGGGGGGAAGAAGTAAGTAGAAGAGTGGTCTGTGTCTTGTTACTGTTCATTCTTCTACAGACAGCCACTTCTTATCCATGGTCAAGGGTAAGTCTCAGATTAGAGTTTTTCAATTGAGTTAATATTTATTGGAAGTTCACAGGATACCTGTCACTAGACTAGGAATTATGGTATTAGAGAGTACCAAAAACCAATCCATGCCCTGTAGGACTCACAATCTTGTCTAGACGAGATAAACAGCCAGAATAGATAAGTATTTACCAGGTGAAGCAGGTGGAAAGAATGCTAAAGTTGGAGGGATGAACTTGATGAAGTAGATTAGGGCCTTGGACTGAGAGTCAGAAAGGCCTGGGTTCAAGACTCACCTCAGATATTTCCTGGCTGTGTGATGACCCTGGGAAAGTAACTTAACCTCTCAGTGCCTCAGTTTCCTCTTCTGTAAAATGAAAGGATTAGGCTCACTGGCCCTCACTATGGTCCCTTACAGCTCCAAATCTATGGGTCTATAAATCCTGGTTCTGCCACTTAATAGCTGTGTGACCCCCCCTGCAAGTCCCTTAACTGCTGTATGCCTCAATTTTCTCATCTATAAAATGAAAAAGTAGGACTTGAAGGATTTCAAAGTGCCTTCCAACTGTATGATCCTATCAACATTAATAACATTCAAAATTTGAGGCAGCTAGGTGGTACAATAGATAGAGTACCAGCCCTGGAATTAGGAGGGCCTGAATTCAAATCTGGCCTCAGACACTTATTAGTTGTGTGACCCTGGGCAAGTCTCATAACTCCAATTGCCTCCTCCCCAAAAAAGTAATTTCTAAAACGTATACAGTACTTTAATATTTGCAATGTGTTTTACCAATATTATCTCATTTGGTCTTTACCATAACAGTAGGAAGAGAGTACATTATTATCCTCGTTTTATAAATGAAGAAATGGGTATAGGTACATAGATCTACAGATAAGTATAGATGCTATGAATAGTATCTAGTATTTTGTTGTTGTTCAGTCGTTTTTCAGTTGTGTCTGACTTTTCATGACCACATTTGGGTTTTTCTTGGCAAAGATACTGGAGTGGTCTGCCATGTCCTTCTCCAGCTCATTTTACAGATGAGGAAACTGAGGCAAACAGGATTAAGTGACTTGCCCAGGGTTGCACAGCTAGTAAATGTCTGAGGCCAGATTTGAACTCAAGAAGATGAATCTTCTTGACTCTAGGCCTGGCACTGCACCACCTAGCTGCCCTTATCTAGTATAGTTGACTAAAATAACTTGCCCAAGATCACATAATGTGTTGGAGGCAGGATTCAAACTCAGGTCTTCTTGACTCCTAGTTAAATGCACTAGGCACTATACTGCCCTGCTTCTCATGAATACTGGTTGCCACAAGGCAAGGGGGTTAATGCAGAAGACACCATGGATGTGGGGTACCATGGGTGCAAGATGGTGAAGTAGGTCGGAGAAGGGAGAGATGGAGAGGCCTTGCTGGGGCTTTAGGAGTGGGATTGCCACTCAGAGATTGGAGAAGGAACCCTGGACATCCATAGCCCTACCCCTCTGAGAGCCAGTGAGGGGCTCCACTCACATGCCATGGTAGCCCCTGGTGGCACATGTCCTAGCTTCCTAATCCTGGTTCTGGACTTTTCTCTCCCCTATCCTCAGTTAGGAATAGGGCTGGTGTGTCAATGACCAATCAGAGTCTTCTCATGGAACCCTTATTTGCACATACCAAGGTTCTGCTGCATACACTTTGGAAATGAGGTTCAAGGTTTATGGAATGGCAAAGGTCATGATATGAAGATGGATCTCAGAAAGGCTGGGAGATAAAGGGGTTACTGTATAACTATGGTCTATGAGCCTTAAGTGTGAAGCTAGCAAAATATTTTATGTGTAAACATTTGTGTGTATATTTTATTGTTCTGTTGCTTAGATGTACTTGACTCTTCGTGACCCCATTTGGGGTTTTCTTGGCAAAGATACTGGAGTGGTTTGGCATTTCCTTTTCCAGCTTACTATACAGATGAGGAAACTGAAGTCATGCAGCAGTTAAGGGACTTGCTTGAGATTACATAGCTACTGCATAAGTGTCTGAGGC
Source organism: Vombatus ursinus (assembly GCF_900497805.2). Taxonomy (NCBI): domain Eukaryota; kingdom Metazoa; phylum Chordata; class Mammalia; order Diprotodontia; family Vombatidae; genus Vombatus; species Vombatus ursinus. Next base: position 3,408,578 of record NW_020951112.1, on the reverse strand, counting down.
TCCAGGCCCAAAGCTCTAGCCACTGTGCAACCTAGCCACTCGTGTGTGTATATATACATATCTAAATATATTTAATTTAACATGGTAGTAACAAAACTCTGTGCCCCCTTCTAAGATCTCTTGTCTTCTGTGTATTTTTTTTAAATGTCTCTTTGAAATTTGAATCTCTAGTCACTCACTGCTGTGTGACCTTAGGCAGGTGACGTAATCTCTCTGAAATTCAAGCTCCTCATCAGCAAATTAGAGGCACAGATACTTCTACTACCCAGCTGATAGGGTGACCAGGAGAAAATGTAAGCCCCCTGGGTAGGGATCGTGATGTCTTTTTCTTTGAATCTTCAGTACCTTGTATGGTGCCTAATCCATCTCAGACTTTTAACAAATGCTTGTCTATTGATTAATACAATTTTTTATGTGTTGATTAAGTTTAACAATGTGATCTTTTGCTCATATCTCCTTCTGAACTTCCTTTTACTCTCTTCTGTGTATTTTGAATGTTCATTTGACATTTTTATTTCTTTTCTTCCTTCCAAACACTTTTCCCCCCATCATGTCAATGGTATTTGAGAGGCAGTACTGGCCTTCCGTCTCTGGAATCCTTCTTTAATGGTGTCATTGGAGATGGCCTGGCATGTTCTCCAATGCTCCAGCACTGTTGCTCAGAATTCAACATGGCCTTGTGTTTATCTGACCTGCCTCTGCTTAGCTAGAAGGTGCCTAAAATTGTAAATGGTCAATGAGCCCCATTGTTCTCTCGTCCCTAGGTTCATATGCTGGGGCAGTGGTAGCAATGCCATTGGCTGGAGTATTAGTGCAGTACATTGGATGGTCCTCTGTCTTTTATATTTATGGTGAGTTATCTTATTTCACAAGTTTACCCTGCTGACTCAAAGAGATAACTTTTTACTGTACTTGGAATTTGTCTAAGATTGTACTCTTGGGAAAGAGGAAAAGCTAAGAAGAAATCAGTATAGAAATGGAATAAAGAAATTGTACAGAAAGACAATTCAAAGTCTTGTATTTTATGTATCAAAACGGGCATTTTGAAATGGATACAGAAGCATTTTTATTTAACCATCAAATCACTAGAAATGAACATGGCATTTCCGTGAGGAATCTAGTCATGTGTAAGGGTCCTATGATCTTTGCCTATCAGAGAACAGGCAAGGGCTCAGCAGGTATGGTCAAAAGAAGCAATTGTTATTGACCTGATTATGGGGTCATGACTGTCCAACGTTTCTGGGCTTTCTGTGTCTAAACTTCCAGCAGTTTGCGTTATAATCTGATGCATGAGACACTTCCTAGGGACATGTGCACGCACACACATACACATATACACACATACCATAAGAAAACATTAATGGAAATGCCCAAGGAAAGACACAATGATAACCAGTGTCTCTAGAGCTAGACTCATCTGCTGCAAAGAAGTTTCACCTGGTTCTCTTACTCTTCTTACTACTACGCCTGGAGTCAGGAAGACTCATCTTTGTGAGTTCAAATCTGGCCTCAGACACTTATTAGCTGCGTGACCCTGGGCAAGTCACTTCACCCTATTTGCCTCAGTTTCCTCATCTGTAAAATGAGCTGGAGAAGGAAATGGCAAATCACTCCAGGATCTCTGCCAAGAAAACCCCAAATGGGACCAAAATAGTCAGACACGACTGAGCAATAACATAAGGGCCAATTTTGGAGCAAATAGACCAGCAGCCTCGGAAATCTCTGCTTTCATAAGCTGCCTGCAGAGTGAGAGGGAGAGGGGCTGGTACCCTTTATGGAGTTAGTGGCAGCAGCTTCTACTTTCCTGTCCCACAAATCAGCTGTCTTGGCTCCTTGATATTGACACATTGTACAAAATTGTTTGGGACTATCGAAAGGTGTTTTCAAATTTTAATATTTAAAAGAGACAGAAGGAAATGAGAACTGAGCATTATTCTGTGTCTGGGAGCAGACCACCATTGTTTTTCCACGCAGGGACGTTTGGGATTATTTGGTACATGTTCTGGTTGCTGCATGCCTATGAGTGTCCTGCCTCTCACCCAACTATCTCGGAGGAAGAGCGCACCTACATAGAGACGAGTATCGGCGAAGGCGCCAACCTGGTCAGCCTAGATGTAAGTATCATTCATAGTCAGCCTCTGGCTTCTTCTCCCTAAGAATTTCCTGTACTTGCTACCTAGCTCCCTTGAGAGTGAGAGAGCTCTCCTCACCAAAAGCCTCGTGATTTTTCTTTTCTAGAAATTTAATACACCCTGGAAGCGGTTTTTCACATCAATGCCCGTTTACGCCATCATCGTGGCCAACTTTTGTCGGAGTTGGACCTTCTATTTATTGTTGATCAGTCAGCCTGCTTACTTTGAAGAAGTCTTCGGCTTTGCAATAAGCAAGGTAAATGCAAGAACACAAGTTGGAGTCTTAGTAAATGCTTCTGGGAACCATTTGTAGCAGCCTTGGGGCTGAATCGCTTGAGAAATCACCCATTCTAGCAGCCAGCTTTCTCACCCTCTGCCTGGGTTGTCTAGAATGGAGAGGTCCACCCTCAGGACCTGTTCCCCTTTCGTGGTATGGTGGAAAAGTCCTGGATTTGGGTCAGGAAGATCTGGGTTCGGGTCTCAGACCTGCTGCTTCTCTGGCTATCCGAGCAGATCACTTAAACACTCTGTGCCTCAGTTTCCTAATCTGTAAAATGGGGATAATAATTCCCGTAGTACCATCCTCACCAGATTGTCACGAGGCTCTCATGAGATAGATTATATGTGCTTTGTCAACCCTAAAGCACAGTATAAACGCTACCTATAGTTTGGTTAAGGGGACAGAGATTTGGATTTTGAGTTAGAGGACAGGGTCTCTGATCCCAGCTCTGGCACTTACTATCTTCATGACCCCGGGGCAAATTCACTTAGCTTCTCTGGGCCTCAGTTTTCTCATCTGTAAAATGAAAGAGTTGGATTAGATGCCCTCTCAAGTCCCTTTCCAGCTTGACATCTCTGATCCTTTAATCCCACGGAGATGGTGGGATTGGGTTGAAACCTGAAGGAAGAGAAGGATTTCAACTGGGGCAGATGAGGAGCGAGTGTGCTCCTTGTCACGGGGGACAGACAATGCAAAGGTGTGGAGGTAGGAAGAAACATACCAAGTTTGGGGAATTTTTATTGATATCTTTTGTTTTTATGACTTACACTTCTCCATGTACTATTCTTTCCTTTCCCTCCCGGAGAGCAGACACTTATGGTGGATAATACAAAAAAGAAGAGAAATGATCTGAAAAGTTAGCCAACATATGAAAAAAGTCTGATGTTATATGCAGTTCTGCACACCCACAACCTCCCACCTCTGCAGAGAAGTGTGTGGACATAGCTTCTCCACCCTCCTCTTTGGGAGGTTTGGGTCATTACAATTTTGTAGCATTCATTTCTATTGTTTTGTTGTTCTTTCCATCGTAATCATTACGTAGATCGTTTTCTTGGCTCTGCTTACTTCACTCAAGTCATGTACATTTTCCCGTACTTCTCTATATTCATTACATTCATCATTTCTTATACCACAGCAAGATTCCATTAATGACAGCAGCTAATGATAATAGCTAATTTATATAGTGCTTACTGTGGATCAGTCACAGTGCTAAGCAATGATTATTCACAATTATTATTTCATTTAATCCTCGCGACAAACCTGGGAGGGAGATGCTATTATTATGCCCATTTTACAGATGAGAAAACTGAGGCAGGCAGAGATTAAGTGACTTGCCCAGGGTCACACAGCTAGTAAAGATGGAGCTAGATTTGAACTCAGATCTTCCTGACTCCTGGCCCAGCACTCCACTCACTGCATCACCTAACTATCATATTCATGGAACACGGTTCCTTTAACTTTTCACGAATCAATGGACTCCTGTTTTGTTTTCAGTTCTTTGCTGAAGAGTTGTTCTAAGTTTTTTTTTGTTGTTCTTTCTGCTTGTAGTCTGTGCGTAGGCGTGGAGTCTGATGTACACTTTCACAACTAAAGAAATACAGGATAATGAGCTGGCCGAATGAAGAAGAAAATAAAGTGGATATAAATCAGAGTCACTGATTCTCTTTTTATTCCAGGTGGGTCTCTTGTCTGCAGTCCCACATATGGTCATGACAATCATCGTACCCATTGGAGGACAGCTGGCTGATTATTTAAGAAGCAGGAAGATTTTAACAACAACGGCTGTGCGCAAAATCATGAATTGTGGAGGTATTGTGAATCTTTTAGCTGTTTTATGCAACTTATGCAGGATGAAAATTAATCTCTAATCATAAAACATATATTTAATATTTAATATATAATATTTAATGTATACTTATATAATATATAAAACATATATTTAAATTATACAATATATAGTGATAAATCCATTAGTGGTTAGTAACCCCAGGCTTGAAATGAAAGCTTGTCTCTTTCTCAGTAGTATTGTCCCAATGATGATAAATGGGTGTAAGCATACAGATCACTAATATCCCGAGATCTTTCTCATATGAACTGATGGCTACATGTTGTCACTCTATCTGGGGGCCCCAGGGAATAAAGCCATGGAGGAAGAGTCTACCTGGTCTAGATCTATTGATCGCAACAGGAACTTATGTTGTGATGTTCTTTAGAGGAATTTTAGTTGGCTCCACAGTTCTTCAAAAATTAGTAAATTGTAAGGCAGCTTGGTGGCACAGTGGTTAGAGCACCGGCCCTGAAGTCAGGAGGACCTGAGTTCAAATCCGGCCTCAGGCCAAACACTTGACACTTACTAGCTGTGTGACCCTGGGCAAGTCACTTAACCTCAATTGCCTAAAAAAAAAAAGTAAAAAAATAAAAAATAATTAGTAAATTATAAACCTTACTGATGACTGTTTCTGGCTCTCTAGAAACCCAGACCCTCCTCCATCTCTTTTCACAGGCAAACACCAGCTATTTTGTTGTAATTGTTGTTCAGTCATGTCTGACTCTTCATGACCCCATTTGGGGTTTTCTTGGCAAAGATACTGGAGTGGTTTGCCATTTCCTTCTCTGTCTCATTTTGCAGATGTGGAAACTGAGGCAAATAGGGTGAAGTGATTTGCCCAGGGTCATACAGCTAGTAAGTGTCTGAGGCCATCAAATGGCAGAAATTCTAAGCTTCCGTTTTATTCTTAGTTCTGATTTCACGTGACAAGCCTCTCCCATTGGAATCCCTTGATTTTTCTCAGCTCTCTGATTTTTACCCTAAAGCTAAACACCACCTAGTTTCAATGGAAATGTCGTAGCTCCCGATGTCCATCTATGACAAGACAAGTAGACATAAGTAGACAAGTTGCTAACCTGCTTTTTGAAACTCAGCTAAGTACTTGGTAGCAACTCATGTTGTTTGTTTGTTTTTGCTTGTTTAATAACATGTCAGCTCCCCTCTCTACCTTAATTTTCACACAACTGCTATAGCTGAGAATTAACTATTCAAGAAATTGCAGTGTTTGGTCTTAGAAAGATAGGGCTGTGAACAGATGTGTTTGATTGCATGTTGATGGAGGCAGCTGGAGGAGGATAGGGATTGAGAATTAAATCTTTTGGGCAAAATTCCTGTTGAAAGAGAAAAAGAAGGTTCCAAAAAGATTATCACCTCCAAGATGCATGTAGGTGGAATTTAAAGTTACTTTATTTTACTTTATTATTGTTTTTATTATTATTTATTTATTATTTTATTATTTTTTATTATTTTATTTATTATTATTCACATATTATATATTATTATTTATATATTATGTATTATTTTATTACTTCATTATTATTATTAATTATTACTATATATTTTAGTTTATTTAATGTTATTTTATTTTGGATATAGCATATGCATTCCTTGATGGAGCAACTAAGATACATATGTAAAGTGCTTTGCATGGTAGCTATTATTATGCACATGAGGATGCAAGGCAGAATTTTAGAATTACTGGCCTCAAAAGGACCCCAAAAGGACATTAATATCTTCTTTTCTTGTCAAGTAGAGGTGCACTCTGATAGTCAGAGGTAGCGACTCACCCCTCTTCAAAAAGTCTTGATAATTAAAAGTTCTTCCTTCTGTTAATCTAAATCTAAATCTAAATCCATGTAAATCCAATTGAATATTGAACCTGATTTTATTTTGTTCTGGCCTCAAAATTAGTGGAGAGGCAGCTTGATGTTGTGGAAAAAGGACTGGTTTTGAAGTCAGAAGTTGAGGGTTTGAATCTTGACTCTGCTATTTATTGACTTTGGATATGTGACTTCACTTCTCCTCAGTTTCCTTATCTGTAAAATGATGAGGATTGGACTAGATGGCCTTTAAGGATTTTGCGTCTATGATCCTATGATCCCAGGTTTCTTCCCATCTCTGCGCTTCAGTTTCCTCATCCGTAAAATGAAGGAATTGGATCCCTTCCAGATCTGAATTTTTTGAGGTGACATATCTTGTTGCACTTCACATCACAGCATTGCTTCACATCCCTGAAGACAATGATAGGATCACCCCTCTGTTGATAGCAGCTAAATAAGAGAGCTGGAAAGAATCATTCTGTATTTGTTTAACTCTCTGAAGTAGGGAGAATGTGACAAAGTGGATTAAAAGCTGGACTCAGACTTGTGATTTTTTTTTTGGAGGCAATCTGGATTAAGTGACTTTTCCTGCTGAAACGAGATTTGAACCTAGGTCCTCCTGACTCCAGGGCTGGGACTTGTGATTTTTAAAAAGAAGTGATAGTCTCTTAACTGTTATTCACAATTCCGGTTTCTCCATCCTCCAACCCATCCATTCTAATGGCGCTGAATTAGGTCTGATCCCAGCATTCCTCTGCTTAAAATTCTTCAGTGGTACCCTGTTGCTAAGCTTGGAGAATCTCCTCCCCAGGTGGGCTACAGATTGATGAATTTTGTGGCCACATCCTCTTTAATGCACCAAGATCTCCAGGGAATGGAATCCATGCCTGTAGAGAGAGTGTTCACACTTACAGGTATGAACACTTAGCATTTAGAAGCTGAATAGGCAGCTATGCATCCCTTGAGAGTGAGAGAAAGTTACAAAGACTAGCATGTTCATGGAATGAATACCTATGGAATCTTACAATGTATCAGAGTTTAAGAATCATGTGCAGGGTCTTTGTGGGCATATTAATGCTGGGTCATGATGACAGCCCACACTTAGATTACCTGGACTAGAATGAAATTTACCCCTCCCCCCTTTTTTCCACTTGCAGGTTTTGGCATGGAAGCAACCTTACTCTTGGTGGTGGGCTTTTCTCATACCAAAGGCGTGGCCATCTCCTTCCTGGTGCTGGCAGTAGGGTTCAGTGGCTTTGCAATTTCAGGTAAAATATTCATTCTACGTGGGGATGGATGGGAGGGCTTTGTTGGAGCGATGAGTAATGTCCTTTGTGACGTGGCTGGGGATAGGCTGAAGATCTAGGAGAGTGGAAACTCAGCAGAAGATTTTCTTATTCATTTCCAGTTATATTAGGAAATAATTCATTTTAAAAAAGAAAAGATCTTGTCATTCTTAGTGGACTTCAGACTTAATATGAGTCAACCTACAGCAGCCAAAAAAATGAAATATGACGTGAGGCCCCAGTCATATAACCATAGAATTTGAGAGTGGGCAGGGACCTCAAGAGACACCTTGGGATAGGAGATAGGACATTGGACTTGGAGAGAGAAAAACATGAGTTCAAATCTTGTTTTAGACACTAGCTATGTGAATGTGGGCAGGTCATTTAACCTCTCTAGGCCTCAGTTTCCTCATCCGTAAAATAAGGGGAGTGAGATAGAATTAATGGCTTCTGTATTGTCCTCTACAATGTTGTCACATCAGCAGTCTAAGAAAAAGCATCCCCCAAGAGACCCAGCAAAGGGTCTTCCAGAATCTGCCTGAAGACTTCCAAAGAAGGGGAATCCATCGCTTCTAGAGACAGCCCTCTTCACTGTTGGACAGCTCTCATTGTTACAATGTTTTTCTTAACATCAAGCCTAAACCGATCTCTTTGAGACTTCCGCCCAACACCCCTGCTTCTTCTCCCCTCCTGGGAGAACAGACCAAATTTGACCTTTCCCCACATGATAGACAGTTGTTACGGCCCCTTGAATCTTCTCCCCCAGCTAAACAATCCTGGTCCCATAGAATTAAGTCCAGTTCTGAGTCGCACATTTCAAAGAGACACTGACAACCTGGGAGGTGTCTGGAGCAGCTCAGTCAGCATGATAAGGGGACTTGAAAGAGATTACGGCATTGGACAGGGCTATTTCCCCAGTGCTTGGTCCATAGAAGGTATTTAATAAATACTCGTTGATTGGCTGATTGATTAATTCTTGAGTTCCCTTCCAGTTCTAATTGAAGGAATTAGAGGTGTTTAGAGAGAAGATGTTTTATAAAATAGATAATAATTTTGTTATGATCTTCATATATTTGAAAAGTGACCACAAGGAAGAAGATTCAGACTTGGTCTGTTTGGCCACCCAAGGCAAAACTAGAACCAGGATTTTTAAGTTTTCAGGAAGGCAGAGTTGGCTTAACATAAGGAAAAAACTCCTGATATTTGGAGTTGTCCCAAAATGAAATGGTCTGCTTTGAGGAGTAGTGAGTTCTCCAGCTTACTAAATGCTCATTGAAGGAAGAGGCAGTGAACTGGGTGATCTCTGAAGTGTCTTCCACCTTTTGGATGCTATGAAAAGCTGAATGACGTAGATGGCCTTTCACTCCATGATAACTTGCTAACGCAGTAGAGATTCATTTCCTGTGTTCAAAGATAGCAATTTGTTCATGTTCGCAGCATTGAGAAGCCTGAGTTACATAGAATTATAATCAGAGGGGAGAATAGCACAGCTGCAAAGCTGGGTGGGGCCTATGGCCACTGTTATAGTAGGACAGGTGAGGCTTTGCTCTTCTCTCTTCTCTCTTGGACAGAAGAAGGGATGGGGCAGGTTTAGGGGCAGATGAGCAGCAAGAAATTAGGACAAGAAGATGGATTAGGGCCTTCGAGTGACTGGACATACATAATTAAGAGGAGAAATGTGTATGTAATGGAAGGAAGGTGACATAGTAGATAGAATGCCAAACTTTGAGTCAGGAAGGCCTGGGTTCAAATCCTGTCTCAGACATTAACTAATTTTGTGACCCAGGGCAGCTAGATGGTGCAGTGGATAGATAGAGCACCAGACTTGTGGTTAGGAAGATCTGAATTCAGATCCTGCCTTAGACACTTACTAACTAGCTATGTGAACTAGGCAAGTCACTTAAACTTGCTCAGCCTCAGTTTCCTCATCTGTAAAACAGGGATAATACCATAATGGAATGTAACCTTTTGGGATGTCCACTTTGACCCCATCCTAGCTGGTAGGAGGGCAGGTCTGGGGCGTAGTCAACCAAATATTTAACAATACCTCTGGATTCCTAATGATTCAATTCCCTTCAAGCTTCAGAGGATATGCTGCTAAAATCTCAAAGACTTTCTTTGTGTTATCTCCAACCAAAAGCAAATGCACAGTCTTTGTGTCTGAGCATAATGCTTGACAATCATATTAATTGCTTTTTATCTCTGGGCTCTTGTCTAATAAAGTGTTTATCACATCCCAATCAGGCAGTAGGTATAATTAATCTCACTGCTGTTTTATATTCCGATTGTCTGGTACTTTGGCATGCTGACATAGAAGAGGAGGTATGCTTATTAAAAAATAGAGGAGCTGGTAGGGGTGGGGAGGAACTTCTTAAAATTCTCTAGAAACAGAGGTCAAGAAAGAGAACCAAACAGGGAGACAGAAAAATGATTTTTTTCACATATTTTCAGGCACTATGGATAAATGGAGAGTTGACAAAGGTTTAAAAAATGAAAGAAAAGATTTTCAAATATTTTTCAAAACCCTGATGCCCCTAAACCTTGGCATGGGTGAAAGCATAAATGTCAGATGATCAAATTTTTGGAAGACAGAAAGTTGAGAGCAGTAGCTAATGGAATGGCTGGCAGGAGCCAGATCCAAAAGAATATGACTAGCTTTGGATGAGGGGCTGCATTTAATGTGATGAAATATCATAGGGATGAATGTAAAGTCTGACATGTGTTCAAAAAATCAATGGCACAAATGCAGAGTGGTGCAGGTGTAGCTAGACTTCATGGGCAAAAGATATAGGACCTTGGGCAAATTACTAAAGGATCTGCAGACACTCAAGTGTCTGCTGAAAAAACAAATATGATTTCTGATTCTCCTGGTGGGGGAAAGGAAGGGAACGAACATCTGATTAAGCTACCTACTATGTGCCAGGTATTGTGCTAAACATTTTACAAATATTATTTCATTTGATCCTCACCATAACACTGAGGTCGTTGCTATTATTATCCCCATTTTAACAGTTGAGGAAATTGAAGCAGAAGAGAAAAACATTGACAAACTGGAATGTGTCCAGATGAGAATACTCTAGACAACAAGGGGGTTAGGGATCATGATGTACAAGCACTGCTTGAAAGAACTGCAAACATTTAACCTGGAAAGGAGAAGATTGAGACTTAGAGGAAAATGGTGGTTTTTGTCAGGTAGTTGAAAGATTGGGATGGATAAATGAATGAATGAAGGAATGAAAAAAATATTGATTAAGCCCTTACTATTTATCAGGCACCACGCTGCATGCCAGAGACTAAAAATACAAAAAGGGAGAGTGAAATAGTGATGCTAATTTGAATTTTATCCCCTGAGAAAGAGGTAGGAAGTGAAGATGGAAATTCCTGGCTATAGGGCCTATGGATGGTTGGGATTTGAAGCATGGTCATGCTGCTGATAAAATATTGTGGGTTTAGATAGATAGACCCCAGAGCTCCAAAGGTGAGTGAATTAGCTTCCCCACATATTTGACTGAGGAAAGGGCTCTGGAGGCTGAGTATGGAGGCAGCATAACCAAAGTAGAATGGGATGGTTACGGATGTACTGAACAGCTAGATGACTCCTTGTGGAGGACATTGTAGAGATGATGAATGTCATAGGGACAACGAATGCTTTGTGTGGGCCTTAGACTAGAAGGAGTTTGAGGTTTCTGCTCAGAATCCTAATTTCAAAGTAGAGAGAGTGATTATGACCTAAACAAGAGGCCACGCTGGAGCTTTGATTGTGATCTTTGGGTTCAGTTGGGCGTGAAAATGGGTATTAATAGAGAAAATAGCTTTCTGTTGCTTTTGCCCCTCTGGAAGACCTCTTGGGGCACTAGACGAGGACATTGGAGTCTTTATCAATTTCCCAACATTATTTTTATCCTTCAGATAATGGATTATCCCTTGTCCTCACCATGTCCCAGGTAGCTGTCCTTGTTGTTGATCTAACTCGTAATAAATTAGGGGAAAAGCATGGCAGAGTAGAGAGACTGCTGAAACTGGAGTTGGGAAGAGCTGGGTTCAGATCCTGCCTCTAATCGTTTTGGCTGTGTGACCATGGACAAATCATTTAATCTCTAAGCCTTAGTTGCTTCATTTGTAAAATGAGGATTATTACATGTCATCTGTGGTACCTCTGTCAGAGGGTTGTTGTGAGGCTAAATTAGATAATGTATGTAAAGTGCTATATCAATTATATATATGTGTGTGTGTGTGTGTGTGTGTGTGTGTACATATCATATTACTTGCAGGATCAGTACCAGGAAAAATGACAAAGGACGCCTTTAATGTCTCTTCTTGAAATACTTTTCCCTCCTTCCTCTCTCCCCTTTGCACCTCCTTACCCCCTTACGCTGTTTATAGAATTGCAACGGAAATGAGAAAATGTCCTAAAAATTCACAGATTTTTAATTGGATAGGGACCTCTAAGGTCATCAAATCCAACCCCCTCATTTTACAGGTGACATCTAGGGGGCTCTGTGGTGCACAGAATGCCTCTTTCTGAGTTCAAATCCAGACTCTTACTAGCTGTGTGACCCTGGACAAGTCATTTTACCCTGTTTGCCCCAATTTCCCCATTTGCGAAATGAGCCAGAGAAGGAAATGGCAAACCACTTCAGTGTCTCTGCCAAGAAAACCCCAAATGGGGTCACAGAGAGTCAGACATGTCAGAAACAAGTGAAGTACAACATTTTACAGAGGAGCAAACTGAGGCACAGAGAGGTGAATAATAGTAATACTAGCATTTATATGATCCTATAAGATTTGCAAAACTTTTAAGAAATATTAGCTCTATTGGTCCACATGGTAATCTTGGGACATAGGTACTATTATGATCACCATTTTACAGGTGAAAAAAACTGCATTAGACACGGGTGAACTGATTTGCCTAGGGTTACACAACTATTAAGTGTTTGAGCCCTAATTTGAATTCACATCTTTCTGACTCCAGGTCCATTGCTGTATCTATTTTGCCACCTGCCTGCCTCTAATGACTTGCCTAGAGCCACATAGCTAGTTGGGGGTCTGAGGTTGGATTTGAACTCATGTCTTCTTGATTCTGAGTCCAACGTTCTAGCCACTATACCACACTGACTCTCAATTCAAGGTATCCTGAAGTGGAATGGATTACCTGTGGAGGTAGCTGTTTCTCTCCTGCTTGGGATGTGTGATACAGACTAGAGTGACCTCTTGTTGGGTCTAGAGGTCCACGGGATTCTTGGTCAGGGAAAGGCTTGATTGCATGGCCTCAGACTTTCCTTCCAACTCAGATTCTACGATTCCTCGAGAGTTTGACCCCATATAGAAATATAACTTTAATGTGTCGGTTTTGTCCCAGGATTTAACGTCAACCACTTGGATATTGCCCCGCGCTATGCCAGCATTCTCATGGGGATCTCTAATGGCGTGGGGACCCTTTCTGGAATGGTTTGCCCCCTTATTGTTGGTGCAATGACTAAGCACAAGGTGAGTGCCCTTTGTGTGCCAGGCACTAGCAGCATACCCTCTTTTTACCGTTATCCTTGGGTTGGGAAGCAAGGGTGGAACATGAGAAAACCAACAGAGCGAGAGTCAGAAGACCTGGATTCTAGTCCCAGATCTGTCACTGAACTTCTGAAAGACCTTGACAAAGTCACCCCTCTCAGCTGGGCCTTGGTTCCTTATATGTCAACTAACGGAGGTAAACTTGTTGGCCCCTAGAGACCAGTATGATGTAATAGGGTACTGGACTTGGATTCAGGGATACCTGAGTCACTACCTGTGTAACCTTGGAAAGTCACATGACTTTTCTTTGCCTCAGTTTCCTCTTCTATAAAATGAGAGCGTCCAACTCAATGTCCACTAAACTAAGGCCCTTTTACCATTCTACATCTATGATGTGAACCTTGGTCCACCAAAGTCAGTGCTGTTTTCTCCATAGTCTGCTGTTTGTGGTATAGCATTCCCTCTGCCTTGCCTTTCCAGTTGACAAACTGAATGAAGGAAAAGCAGAAGCTCTAATAGGCTCTTTTTGGAAGAGGGGGCTTGAAATATCTAACGATGTTTAATATAATTGTTTAGACCCGGGAAGAGTGGCAGAATGTCTTCCTCATAGCAGCCCTGGTACACTACAGTGGTGTGATCTTCTATGGTGTCTTTGCTTCTGGGGAGAAACAGGAATGGGCCGACCCGGAGAACCTCTGTGAGGAAAAGTGTGGCATCATTGACCAAGACGAGCTGGTGGAGGAGATGGAACTGAACCACGAGGCTTTTGTTTGTCCAAGGAAGAAAATGTCCTATGGGGCAACTGCTCAGAATAGTGAAATCCAGCGAAATGAATGGAGAGGGCAGAGGGGACTGACACTAGATGAGGAAGAGCAGTCATCCTACCAGCATGAAGGGGAATGCTTCCCAGACACTTCCTAGTGTAAGAAAATACCCGGTTGTCTCAGCATCCCAGGCCTTCTCATACCGTGAAACCAGACAGTGTAGTATCCATAGCCATTGGATAGCTTCTTCCTAGCAGATCTTGCCAAGAGGTTGAGTGCTATAGGATGAAAAGAAAAGAGATGGCGCCAAATGTTTGGTGAAGAGGCAGCAAAGGTGTAGTGGCTACAGATCTGCTCTGACTCTCTGAGTCGCAGAGACGTGGGTTTGAATCCTGCCTCTAACACATACTGGCTCTGTGACCCTGGGCAAATCGTTCAACTGTTTCCCAGGAATTCTCTAAGACTTTGCACTAAGTGCAAAGTCAGTATCCATCCCCATTGGTAGGGGGGTTTCCTAATAGATGTTCCCTATGCCAATGAAATCATAGGCCTACTCCAGTATTTATTTAGGAGATAGGTTCGACCCTTCCTTCCTTCCTTCCTTAATTCTTTCCTTTGTTCTTTCCTGTTTTTTCTGTCTTTCCTTTCTCTTTTCATTCATTCTTTCTTTCCTTTCTTTTTTCTTTCCTTCCTTTTTCCTTTCTTTCTTCTTTTCTTTTATTCCTTTTTTGTTTCCTTTCTCTCTTTTTTCTTTTCTTTTTTCTTCTCTTCCTTTTTTCTTTTTTCTTTCTCCCTTTTTCCTTCCTTCCTTTCTTTTTTCTTTTCTTTCTTCATTTCTTTTTTCTTCCTTTTTTCTTTTCTTTCTTCATTTCTTTTTCTTTCCTTTCTTTTTTCTTTTCTTTCCTTCCTTTCTTTTTCCTTTCTTTCATTCCTTCCTTCCTTTATTCTTTCATTTTCCTTCATTCTTCTTTCTTTCTTTTCTTCTTTCTTTCCTTCCTTTTGTAGTCCAACCTATCCCCCAAATAAATATGGCATTATGTAAATATACATTTTTAGGTACAGGGTGTCCCAAAAGTTTTAGAGAAGTTTTAAGCTCTAATAGCTTCCAACTTTACTAAGACTTTTGGGACACTCTGCATGTCATTTATGCAGGAGATAGATTGATTTTCCACTTCTAATCGATTATCCCCCTTTATTTAGGGAATAGGTTGGTTTCCCCTCACTTGAAACATTTAACAAAATCTGGGTGACCTCTTCTTGGGTTTCTTGTAGAAGGGATTCTTGGTCCAGCAGAGGATGGACAAATTGGCTGCAGAGCTTTCTTCTAGCTCCGATATTAGGTGATTCCCTGTGTATTTGGGCTTCTGTATCAAAATGGGACTTTAGGGTGTTGGTTTTGTTCTGGGATTTAATTTATCCCCTATATTGGTTTTGGATTCGATTCCCCTAGCTTCAGTTGATGGCAAAGGGTTATCTGATATACTAGTAATCAACTCTTGGGTGGTAGGACTAACACTTTTGTAAGAAGGTTGGAGTTGAGGACAGAGTCAGGTGGTTTCCAGATTCAGATGCTTATGTAGAGAGGGAGATTTATCAGTCTAGGAAGCCTATTGCCCATGAAACTGAGCATCACCATGGCAGAAGAAGAAAAGCAAAGAACCAAGGCTCAGATATCCTGCCAACTTTGCCTCTTCATCGTCTCAAGGATGTGACAAAGGGAACAGGACTCCCATTAGACTGAGCTTCTTGACAACAGGCACTGTCTTTTGTTTTTCTTTGTTTCTGAATTGCTTAGCTTAGTGCCTGGCACATAGTAGGCACTTAATAAATGTTTATTGATTGTCTGGGCAAATGCCTACCCCTGGTTCTTTGGAAAAAAAGAAAAGTAAGAGGGTTTTGTCATGGTAAGTGAAATGTTTATATTCTGCCTTGGGTGAGATGCTCCTCAAAATCCTCTCACTTTTTATTTTATTTTATTTTATTTTCAGCCAAAGACAAGGTTTATTAGAACATCCATCATATTGGGCAGACTCTTAAGGAGTCTGAATATTAGTAAGCTATTGGCAAGATTAAAAAGAATCTGACCAGTGGCTAGATTTTAAGAATCTGAGCATTGGTTAGATTATAAGAATCCCAGCAGTGGCTAGATTATTAGAATCTAAGCAGTGGTTAGATTTTAGGAATCTGAGCCTACTTTATTTCTTTAATCTGTTCTGCTGGTAGTTTAACAGAAACTCTGGTGGAAAAAGCAAAATCCCATATGAAGCATCCAATACCTTTGTTCATAATGATGCTGATTTGAAGACTGTGGATTGATTTCTAAAATAAAACATATGGTCAGTCAATTCAATTCATTGAGCTATCATTAAAAGATTACTGTGTGCCAGACACTGGGGATAGAGAGTCACAGATGAAAACAGTCAGGGTGGGCCAGATATGACATGTATCCAGATAAGCAAATACAGAAAAATTCCAGTGCTAATAATCAGGGTAACCAGGAAAGGTCTCATAGAAGGAAGAAATAAAGCCACAATTTTTAAGGAAACTTAAAAGGTACAGTAACCATATTATGTTAATTAGTTTCACAATGACGTTTAAAGCATAAGGTGTTAGTCATCTTGGAAAACACTAATTGATGCTTTTTCTAGAAGATGTGCGTGATTGTGTCTATGATTTGACATACCCGTGATCTCACCATTTGTAAGTACTCTTTCCTGAAGTACAGATTGTGACCAACCATGCTTTCTCATCCTGTTCAACTCTTGTCCACGTCTGGTTAATTGCCCATCCAACACAATGGGGGCTTTCACCCAGGGAGACTTTATAAGGCAATAAAATGGATACTCTATCCAGTGTTTCTTGTAAGGCTTTAGTGTTGGCATAAAGAGGAGTATTATTTAAGAATAAAAGAACTTTTCTGTTTATTGTTCATTAAAATTCCATTTCCATTTTCCAAAGAAAATCCTAATCCTGAGGGGCCTAAGGTAAAGTTTACCTTTAGTTCAGAATTTAACTTGTACAGTGTTTCTGGTCCCTGAATTTCACCAAAGGAAACAGCATGTTTTGAAGATAGTATTTTTGACATAGTGACCTAATGATCCACTAATACACTGTATCATTAATATGTATATATGTATATTCAATGTCATCAATGACTTTAAGACTGTCAATCATCCTTGGATATTCTGAGGCTGAAAATGAAGCATGTTATATCATTTTAACCCTCTAGCATCTATAGGCAACATATTGTGGCAAATAAAAAATATATATCCTTGTTTTCCTGATTAAAAAATCAGTAATTTATGGTTTCAAATATTTTATGTTTTGTTAAGACAATAAAAGAGGAGATGAAAGTTTTCCTTTTCTAATCCTATGATATTCCACAGGTTCTGTTGAGAGTCATGATATAATGTCCTTTTATTGAATTGCTTAAAGGCAGTTTCACATATAGGAATCTCAAGTTTGAAGACAAAATGTCCTTCAAACAAAGTCATTTAGGGTTTCAGAACTTGTCCTGGAAACTTAATCAATGGTATTAAAAAACAAGAACTTTATTTTGTGTGATGTCTTTTGCCCAAGAGTGTATTGGAAAGATGATAATGTTTCCATCTGTCCCCACCCACTTGTAGGCCACATTTTTCACATGATGGCCAGCTGTTTGGTCACTCATAGCCATTTAAAAGTTTTAAAAATTATTTGTTTTTATGTCATTTTCATATGTGAGTATATCCTTGGCATCTCCTCTGGCCAGTCAACAAGCATTTATTAAGTGATTACTAACATGCCAGGCACGATACTAAGTGCTGGAAATGCAAATACAAGCAGAGAGAAAGACAGTCTCTGTCCTCAAGGAACTTCCATTCTAATGTGGGAAGACAAAGTATAAAAAGAAGGTGAAGTGGAGAACCTGGTGTGTGTAAAAGGAAGGGGACAATGGTAGAGAAAATCCAGGGAATCAGGAGAGCAGCCTGCAGAGGAATGAAGATATGGCTGGCCTGAGTATCCTCTTAAAATGGAGGTTCTGATAGCTGTGTGAACCTGGGTAAGTCACTTAACCCTATTGCCTAACCAAAAAAAAATGGAGGTTCTGGGAGGAACTGGCCAATCAAAGACAGAGGCTGAAGAGCAGAAGGCACTTCAGTGTGTGAAATTCAGGGGTGAAGTGACCTTTTGGTGTGAGGAAGTCTCTATGGCATATTGGCTAAAGAAAGTCCATACGGTCTAGAATGAAGTCCGGAGAACAATCGTTTGTGCCAAAAGAGAAACAAGAAAGCAGGGGAAAACGATTCAAAAGAACTAACAAATGCAATTTTTTAAGGGTTTCTTACCCATAGTCCCCCACATCTGCAAAGAGAGGAAGAAAGGGATATAGGTGTCCATTTAGAACAAACTTTCCTGGGCCAATCAGGAACATTCTAAGGAAAGGGGAAGTGACCAACGAACATTAATGACCTTTTGGAATTTTGCAACAAGGCAGGTTTTTTTGGGGGGGGGTAGTTAAAAATGCTTTTTTTTCTTTTAAACTTTAAATCTTGGACATGGCAATACAACTAATAATTAGGAAATGGGGAGGTGACAGGGGTGGGTGGGTGGGTGCAGAAGTCAGGGAGCAAACTCTAAGAAATTCATTTATTCTAAAATTCTGAAATAATGTGTTGCTTTCCCAAATGTAGAATACCATGGAGGAAAAACATCACATGGATATTGGGATAGACAAACACGTTACCATAAGAATGGTTAAAAAAAACCCAAACCTAGCACTTTTACTTTATAACATGCTTCTGTCATATATAGCCTCCATATCATCCCCATTTTAATCAAGCACTTAATGGCCTCTTATTATGAGTTTGACATCAAGCTAGGCATTCAAGAGGATTTGAGGAATATATAATACAGTCCTTGCCTTCAAGGAGAGCTAGGGAGATTCCCCTCCCCCAACACACATATACATAAAAGATGAGTGGATGCCATAAGAAAGTACATAATTAGGTGCTAGAATTCATAGGATCATAACTCTAGAGTTGGTTGGAATCTCAGAAAAAGTATACAGTTTGACCCCATCACTTCACAGGTGAGGAAGGAGGCTCAGGGAAATTCAATGATTTGACCAATTCCAAGTAAGCATTAGAGGCAGCATTTGAACCCAGCTCCTCTGACTTTAGAGCTAGTGCTCTACTACACCTTGTTGGCTTAACAAAGAAGGAGGTGATGAGAATCAGTATTGTTAAGTCATTTTTCAGTTGTGTCTGACTCTTTGTGACCCCATTTGGAGTGGTTTACCATTTCCTTCCCCAGCTCATTTTATAGATGAGGAAACTGAAGCAAACCAGGTTAAGTGACTTTCCCAGGATCACCCAGCTAGTCTGGTCTGAGGCTAGATTTGAACTCAGGGAGATGTCTTCCTGACTCCAGGCCTGGTCCTCTACCCACTGCACCACCTTGCCTATAAGATTATAGATTTAGACCCTCAAAGGACCTTCAAAATCATCTAATTCTACCTCCTCATTTTGCAGTTGAGGAAACTGAAGCATAGAGACGTTAAAGTGACTTGTCCAAGATCCCACAGGTATAAGTGTCTGAGTCAGGATTTGAACTCAGATACTTTAATTTCAGATCCATCACTTTTCCCATAATGATCTGCCGGCAAATATAGAATGCTTTATGGAGGCCACTGAATCTGAGCTGGCTCTTCAAAGAGAGAGTGGAATTTGAATGGGTGATGAGGAGAAAGGAATAGATTCCAAATGAAGGGATCAGTCTGAGCACAGACCTGGAAGTTGGACAGGAAGAACTCTAGGGTAGAGGGTGTGCGTGAGGGAGTACTGGAGAAAAAATTGGGCTGGTAAAGTGTGTCAGGGAGTGAGAGGCCTTGGAAACCAAGGAAAGGAGTTTGGATTCGGGGCACAAGTTCGAAAATGGAATGGGCCACCATGAAAGGTTTCTACCTAAAGGTATTTAAGTGAAGCCCAGATGGTCACTTGTCAGGCATAATGTGGAGAGTGTTCTTGGTCATGGATGAGTTGGACAAAATGACCTCTGGGGTTTTGTCACAAGTAGATACATTAGACTAATGAAAATGGTGTTTAGAAAAGATCATCCAGAGGGGCAGCTAGGTGGTGCAGTGGATAAAGCACCAGCCCTGAAGTCAGGAGGACCTGAGTTCAAATCCGGCCTCAGACCAAACACTTGACACTTACTAGCTGTGTGACCCTGGGCAAGTCACTTAACCCCAATTGCCTAAAAAAAAAAAAAAAAAAAAAAAAAGAAAAGATCATCCAGGCAGGGTAAAGGATATAGCTCTGGGTCTTAGATAGTTTGCTACAGTGGAAAGTACACTGGGTCTGAGGCTCTGTGTCTCATGCTATCTGCATGACCTTGGGCAAAGTGTTTCAGATCTCTGAGCCTCATCTCCTCATCCATAAAGTAAGGTGGTTAGACAAGTTGGCTTTGAATGAATCTTCCATTTTTAAATCTATGATTTTATTTTCTGTACTTGTATAGGTCTCAGTTTCTTCGTCTGTAAAACAGACTGGATGACCTGAGTTGTCCCTAAGTCATTGACTCTGTGAGCCTTAGTTTCCTCATCTATAAAACAAGATTATAGACTAGAATGGCCTCCCTGAGCCTTGGTTCCCTCATCTGTAAAATAAAGGAATATAGGGTAAATGGCCTCTGAGTTCTCATACATCCATAGTACTGTCACCTGTCTGGGCCTCAGTTTTCTCATCTGTAATGAGGGAGTTGAACTAGATTGGCTTTGAGGTCCCTTCTGGGGTTAGATCTATAAGGGTGTTAAGGAAGGGAAGGAACAAACATTTATATAGTAATTACTGTGCTAAGCAATTTACAAACATTATCTTATTTGATCCCCACAACAGCCCTGGGAGATAGATGCTATTATTACCTCCATTTTACAGATGAGGAAACTGAGGCAGACAGAAATTGTGATTTGCCTTGGATCACCCAGCTAGTCAGTGTCAGGACAGGATTTGAACTCAATTCTTTCTGACTCCATGCCTGGTGCTCTATTTACTGCACCACCTGCGTATCATCCCATCGTGCTCTTAGCCCTCTGTCTTCAGACCACAAAAGTGAATTTTCTTGTGCAAATGTCTTTTTAAACATGGTAAGAGAAGTATGAGGTTGTAGGGACAGTGCTGGACTTTGAGCTGGATGGACCTGGATTCAGCTCTCCCCTCTGACATTGACTGGCTGTACCTCAGGCCACTCTCTAAGACTATACCTTACAGAGGAGGCTCCAATCTGTGTAAGCGGAGAGCATTCGCACATTCAGTGAAATTGGAGGTCCTAGATACATGTATAAGAGAAAAGAGAATATACACATTTACAAAGAAATACAACAGGATAAGGAAATTAGCATGCAAAAGAAATCTACCTAGTCCAAGAGTAGGTGGTTCCCCAGCTTCCGAAGTTATTTTTTTTTTTTGGACTAGGGAATGGGGTTAAGTGACTTGCCCAGAGTCACACAGCTAGTAAATGTCACTTACTAATTTTATAAAGCTAAAGTTCCCCAGGACCAGCTTGGCCCATTATGACTCTCTCTAGGCTGTAAGTGTCTGACGACCTAATAGTCTCCAATGCCTTCTGGCTCAATCATCCAGTCCCAGCACTCCCAACCCGTCATAACTAGCATATAGCCAGGGCTTTGTCCCAAGGTGCTTTCATCCTTTTCACTGTGGTTCCCTTGCTCACCATCTCCTCCTTCACTTGGTCCATGGCCATCCTCTTCCTGGGTCTTGTTGCTGTGGTTCCCATGTCTGGGACCTAGCTTCACACCCTACTCCACTCTCACCTTCCATCCTCCCAAGATTGAGAGGCTAGGAACTTTTGGCACAGCCTGGATCTTCTAGGAGATATACTACCCGTTCTCAGGAGGCAAATGCACCTGGGGCTGACTCTTCTCTGTGTCTCTTCCCTTCACTGAGTTTGCCCCAGGTGTAAGAATTCCTCATTCACCCCACCCTCTTTCTGCAATTTTACACACCTGGATTCTCTGGCTTGGGGTTATTGGTGCATTCTGCAATGCGAGGCTTAATCAGGAAAATACAGGATGATCTGTCCACGTTCCTATGTGATTTCTGAGCTAACCTGCCCCCCCCCCCACCTCTTCCAGTCCTGTGGAAAAAGAAGACAATACAAAATAGTTTAAGACAAGGTTCCACATTACCTCATAAATTAAAATATAACAAATATCCAATAATACACAAACATGAACCCGGGATGAATTCCAGGATGTGACATGATGCACATTGGAATGGGAGAGAAGGCAGAATCAGGGAGATCAGGTGGGTGGCCATTACAAATCTCTGCAGGTAAGGAGGGGAAAGCCAGAAGTGTTGGGCAGGAGGGGAAGGATGCTTTGGGGAGCAAAGAGAAAAAATAAGGGGAAAAAGCTATTTTGAAGGAAAATGTAATGGTAGAGTTATATGATATAATTATATGTAATAAATTCTTTCGTAAATATGTAATCAATGTTACATTGTCAGACTAATGGAGAATAGTATAGTAGCTAATTCCTAACCCCAGATGATATTTAAAATATAATTTCTAATTGGCTTGAAGATGTATATCTTTTTATCACTTACATTTGAATTTAGATAGATAGCTGAAGTCCTGGGAAT